>NW_026889127.1:0-123656 GCF_032173495.1 Musca vetustissima
ATATCTCGACTGTCTGAGTCGATCTAGACATGTGTGTCCGTCCGTTCGTCTGTCCATTATAATTTGTTAACACGATACAGGCCACAGTTATGGACCAATCTTCACGAAATTTTGCATGTAGGATGGGTTCGGCCCAATGAAGACCCATTTTGTTTTTGGTAAAGATCGGTTAATATTTAGGGGATGAAATGGGTCAAAAACTTAATTTTTGTCGGTTTTGCTGGTCGCTCCAGAGGCCGCAATTATCGCGGCGTTACAAACTCTTGGGGCTGCACAAAGCTATAATACCTTGACAAAATAGTTGTGTAGGGTATAAAAATGACAAAATTTATATTCTATGACGTATATATTTACCCCTGAAGGACATAGACCCGAGAAGTTGATAGTATATCAGATAACAAGTTTGGGATGAAGAGGACCGAAAACTTAATTTTTGTGTTTTTTCGAGTCGATCTATAGGCAACAATTGAAACCCGAACATCACAACACAAGCCACGAAGAAGAGAATATTTGTTGACCTCTAGTCGGTCAAGAGGTTGCAAATATCGCGAAATATTGCCCAAGCTCAGAATATAGAATCACACAAAGTTAGATTTTCGTGGAAGTTGTGTAGGGTGTCATTTGGTCGGCCTCGTCCGACTATACTGCTCCGCTCACTGGTTTAAAATATATTTTTAGGTCCTACATATGGCGTAGATTAAACATTTTTTTAGGATTGGCGTGGATTTTTTTAAAATATTTTTTAAAGCTCTAAATATTGATTTCCTACAAATATTTTTGTACCCTTCACCATATGTTTGTAACAGGCAAAAGGAAACGAGATAGACACATGGTTCCTTTTGAGAATATGCATAGAATCATTTTTTAAGTCGATTTATGCATGTCAGACCGCCCGTCTGTCTGTCCATGTTAAATTGTAACCAAAGTACAGGTCGCATTTTCGATCCGAATTGGATGAAATTTGGCACAGCTCATTCATTTGGCCCAAGAACGAACCCTATTGAAATTGGGAAATATCGGTTCAGATTTAGATATAGCTCCCATATATATTTTCGTCCGACTTAAGTGGACCCCCCCCCCATTCTCGGGGTCAAAATTTGTGTTGATATAATTCGAATCTACACTAATAAAAGAATGTCCCTACAAAAAAAAAAAAAAAAAAAAAAACTGTTGAAGATATATACGATTTATTGTGTCAGCATCAAGTGACGGCTGAAGGGCTTCCCAAACTTTAAACGCGTTTTTCTCTAAAAAATTTTTTTGCGAATGGAGGGCGCGATAACTCAAAAACTAATAACACAATCGATTTCAAATTTTTACACGTTTCTCTGTGAGTGTATAGCTATCGTATGAACTAGGATAAAGCCAATCGGTGAAGATCTTCCTTACTTTTTTAATTTGGTTTTTGGTCAAAAAATCGGCGATTTTCCAAAAATATTTTTTCAAAGTTCCGCCATTTTGTTAATTTTAGAGCGAAGTCAATAATCCTCGTTCATACGAGAGCCAGACATGTACTCTTTCTAACACCGTTGGAATTTTCCCTTAATGCACCAAAGTACCTATATATCATTCGATTTGCACGAAATTTGGCACAGCGTACTAAATTAAATCTAGAGTTATGTGTATTAAGTTTCGGGAAAATCGGGTCAGATTTAGATATAGCTCCTATATATATTCGTCCGATTTTAGATAAATGGTGTACCAAAGTCCCTATATATTCTTCGATTTGCACAAAATTTGGCAAAGCGTACTGAATAAGGTTACCAATGATGTGTGTTAAGTTTCGTGAAAATCGGGTCAGATTTAGATATAGCTCCCATATATATTTTCGTAAGATTTTAGGAAAATAGTTTTTTTCGTCCGATTTTAGATAAATAGTGCACCAAAGTCCCTTTATATCCTTCGATTTGTATGAAATTGGGCATATCGGACTGAATTGAGTCTAGAATGATGACTGTTAAGTTTCGGGAAAATCAGTTCAGATTTCGATACAGCTCCCGATATTCATTTCCGACCCTATAAAGTATATATATTCTTGATCTGGATAAAATTCTAAGACGATCTAGCCATGTCCGTTCGTCTGTTGTAATCACGCTATCTTCCAAAGGAATTTAGACAGGGTGCTGAAATTTTGCATAGGGCTGTCTTTTGTCTTTTGTCAAGTTCGAAGATGGGATATATCGGTCCGCGTTTTGGCATAGCTCCCATATAAGGGTACCCCCAAATTTTCGGTATTTTGGGGTTCTTGAGCACGTTTTTCAACCGAATTAGCTGGAATTTGGTACATTGGGTTCTTATTGGGTACTAAATGTCGCCACGAAAAATTATAAATATAGGCCCACCTTTTCTGGTAGCCCCCATATAACGGCACCTCTTAATTTTCAGTATTTTGGGGTTTTTGGTCGTATATTTCCACCGAATTGGCTGTAATTTAGTACTTTGAGTTCTAAATAGGTTCCCAATCACTCCACAAAAAATTATGAATATAGGTCCATTTTTTCTGGTAACCCCCCATATAAGGGTACCCCCAATTTTCGGTATTTTGGGGTTCTTGAGCGCGTTTTTCAACCGAATTCGCTGAAATTTGGCATATTGGGTTCTTAATGGGTACCAAATATCTCCACAAAAAGTTATAAATATAAGTCAATTTTTTTCTGGTAGACCCCATATAAAGGTACCCCCAAATTTCGGCATTTGGGGGATCTTGAGTGCGTTTTTCAACCAAAATCACTGATATATTTACGTCCGATTTTAGGTAAATAGTGCACCAAAGTCCCTTTATATCCTTCGATTTGAGTTTAGTATTGGTTACCGAATGACAGGTTTATGGATTGATCTTATTCGGTTCATATTTATCATTCTATGTTAGAATGCATCTGTTGAATATACCCAAAGTGGTGAAAGGTATCATATAGTCGGCCCCGTCCGACTTTACTACTTTCCTTGTTTTTACATGCTCTAAACGTAGGCATAGGATTTAGGCATAGATTTTTTAAACGCATTTTTAAAGCTCTAAATATAGGCGTGGATTTCTTACAAATATTTTTTTTTCTAGGTCCAAACATAGACCTCATATATAATATCCGGTTCATAAAAGATCAAAAATGTATGCAAGTTATAAAAAATTGTTTTGACACGTGAAGTTTAAACACTTTTCGATTAAGATAACATTTTAAACGAACCATAAAAAAGATTTTCGAGACACAAAATTTATTTCGTTATTTAATTGATTTATTTATATTTTCCCCTTCTTCTTATTCTCCTCCTCCTTTAAGATACCAATTTCGCATTGGATCCCTCGGAAATTGCCAGACAAAATCAAATTACCCAACAGCTGTTGTCGACATATTTGCAGACACGTTTGGGCCTAGGTGTTGGCGTAACACAAAAAGTTCCAACAATTGCTGAAATTTTGCCCAAGGCCATACTTACAACCACAACCAGCACAACGACAACCACAACAACAGCAAAACCCCGTTATAGCAAATCGCTAAAACGACCAAGGCCAAGAGGATTTTCAGTGTCGTCGTCCTCCAAGCGAGGAGGTGGTTCCACAAAAACAAATTATCAACGTAAAACCTATGGCAGCACCAGTCAAAGGAAAACTCCCAATTCTTTGCAAGAATTACTCAAATACCGAGGTTATAGCCGGCTACAGGCACAGAAACAAAAAGAACAACAGCAACAGCCAGAAGATGACTACGATGAAGATGATGTAGAATCTGAATCAGAGGAGGAAGAGGAGGAGGATTCCCAGGCAGATGCTGAAAATGATTACGGTGATGGTGAACCTGAAGATGAACCCGCCGCTGATGAAGAAGACAATACCAATAACAAAACATTAAATTATAAACGTCCTTCACGACAACGTTACGATCCATATGACGATCGCGATGACTACGACGAATATCGTTCACAATACACACGTCCCCGTTATCGTTCACAGCAACTGCAACAACAACGTTATCGTTACCCTCATCATCGCCACTACGACGATGACATTGACCAGGATGGTCAGGAGGCATTGCAGAGTGTTGAATCGGAACAGCATGATCTCTTTGCTCGCGATCCAAGTGAAAATGAAATTGACAGCGGTAAGTCATTAAACACTGAAATTCCGAAACAATAGTCATGTGGAGAAAACCAGTTTTAGTATTAAGATAAGAAAAACGGCAACAACAACAACAGATAATACTGTAATAAACGCACCTACTGCTCTACGCGAATATCGAAGCGGCAAATTTTTATGCATGACCGATGCGATCGGTTTTGGTTGATTTTATGTTTTGCGATTTGCTTCAGGCATTTATTTTCGTCAACGTTTCGGTTATTGTAGGGATGTTTTAAAAATATTTTTAAGAGCCATTAGACAGGTACTTGAAATGAAAGTATAGGGAACATAGCTCAGCCTTATGGCTAATGAGGGTGTATACAATTTCACACGGTACAAATGTGCCTCATCGAAATATTTGTTCTAGACCCCATGTTTCTTTGGACCAAATCCGTTTCACAAAATTTTAGATTTCATCCAAACTTTGCTCATCTTATTATTTCTTCCAAACTTAGTTCAAATTCAAAGATGGGGAATAGCGGTCCACTCCTTCTGGAACCTCTACACTGGGGCTAGGTCTAAATGCGGCTATTGTTCATTATCGAACCTTACGTTATAATTTTTTATCTCGCTATCCTCCGCAGGAGAAATGATTACAATAGAGTTTTAGAATCAAACTCAAAACGCGGAACAAATCAGATATCTATTTTAATATAAAAATGGGGTTATATGGGGACTACCCCAAAAAAGGGGCGAATATTAATAATTTTTGGTAGGGAGATTTGATACGACTACATAATACGACTACAAAATGCAAAAATACAAGAACCCCAAAATACCGAAAATTGGGCGTACCCTTATATGGGGGCTATTCGAAAAAATGGACCTACATTCATATTTTTTTGTGGAGAAATTTGGTACCTAATAAGAACTCAAAGTACCAAATTACAGCCAATTCGGCGAAAAATGCAATCAAAACCCCCAAAATACTGAAAATTAGGAGGTACCGTTATATGGGGACTACCTGAAAAAGTGGACCTATATTAATGGAGACATTTAGTACCCAATAGGAACCGAATGTAGCAAATTTCAGCGAATTCTGTTGAAAAACGCGCTCAAGAACCCCAAAATACCGAAAGTTGGGGGTACCCTATGTGGGATCTATCCGAAAAAATGGATCTATATTCATAATTTTTGTGGGGAGATTTGGTACCCAATAAGAACTCAAAGTACCAAATTACAGCCAATTCGGTCGAAAAATGCGATCAAAACACCCAAAATACCGAAAATTGGGGGGTACCCTTATAGGGGTACTATCACAAAAAATGGACCGATATTTATAATTTTTAGTGGGAAGATTTGCTACCCAATAAGAACTCAAAATACCAAATTTCAGCGAATTCGATTGAAAAACACGCTCAAGAATCTCAAAATACTGACAATTGGGGGTACCATTATATGGAGGCTGTCCGAAAAAAATGGATATTTATAATTTTTAGTGGGGAGATTTGCTACCCAGTAAGAGCTCAAAATACCAAATTTCAGCGAAATCGATTGAAAAACACGCTCAAGAACCTCAAAATACCGAAAATTTAGGGTACCCTTTTATGGGAGCTATGGCTAAACGTGGACCGATATAGCACATCTTCGAACTTGAGTCGATTTATGCATGTCCATCTGTCCGTCCGTCCATGTACTTTTGTGAAGAAAGTACAGGTCGCATTTATGATCCGATTTGGATGAAATTTGGCATAGGTCACTTATTTGGCCCAAGGACGAACCCTATTGAAATTGGGAAAAATCGGTTCAAATTTAGATATAGCTCCCATATATAAATTCATCCGATTTAATGTAAATGGTGCATCAAAGTCCCTATATATCTTCCGATTTGCACGAAATTTGGCTTGACTTGCCTGCAGACAAAAGACGACTCTATGCAAAATTTTGGGGCTCTATCTCAATTCGTTTTGACGCTAGAGTGATTACAACAGACAGACGGACATGCTTAAATCGTCTTAGAAATTTACGCAGATCAAGAATATATATATATATACATATTATATAGGGTCGGAAATGATTATTTCGATGCGTTACAAACAGAAAAACAAAAATAATATACCCTCCATAATATGGTGGAGGGTATAAAAGCATTTTTTAAGAAAGTTTTTAGAGGTCTCTAGGTAGGCGGGGATTTTTATTTAAAATATTTTTGGGGGTGTCTAGGTTGGTATGTATTTATACCCTACACAACTATGTCGCCAGGGTATTATAGCTTTGTGCAACCCCAAGAGTTTGTAACGCCGCGAAATATTGGTCCCAGACCCACCTTTAAGCATACCGATCGTCATATCTCGAATAGCTGAGTCGATCTAGACATGTGTGTCCGTCCGTCTGTCCATTATAATTTGTAAACACGATACAGGCCACAGTTATGGACCAATCTTCACGACATTTTGCATGTAGGACGGGTTCGGCCCAATGAAGACCTCTATTGTTTCTGGTAAAGATCGGTTAATATTTAGTGGATGAAATGGACCAACTACTAAATTTTTGTCGGTTTTTCTGGTCGCTCCAGAGGCCGCAATTATGGTCCAAACATCTCGGAATTGGAGAAGGGAATTGAGCCAAAGAATAAGCACGCATGTTTTGATAAAAATCGGTCAATATTTAGCGGGTCAAATGGACCCTGACTTTTGTTTGAAAAATGACAAAATTTGTATTCTATAGCGTATATATTTACTCCTGACATAGAGCCGAGAAGTCGATAGTATATCCAAGACGTGTTGTTGACCTTTAAATTGATGCCAATTATATTGTCGTATGTACTCGGATGCGGGAGTTACACGTAAATATTTACGGGTGCTTACATATTCAGATATTATTTAGTAACCCATTACCCCACTAGAGGGCGGAAATATAGCGCTGATCGCTTTGAAATGTTCCTTGAGGTTCTAGTTATGGTCAAGGACAATGCCTATAATTTTCGGTGATGATCAGATAATAATATTGGAATGAAGAGGACCTAAAACTTAACTTTTTGTGTTTTTTTCCAAGTCGATCTACAGGCCACAATTGAAAATTCAACATCACAACATAACCCACGGCAAAGACAATCTGGACAAGTACAGCCCTCGTCTACTGAATATTAGAAATATTTGTTGACATCTAGTCGGTCTAGAGGGTGGAAATATCTCAAAATATTGCCCAAGCTCTGAATATAGAACCATAGAAAGTTAGATTTTCGTCGAAGTTGTGTAGGGTATCATATGGTCGGCCCCGTGCTACTATACTGCTCCGCTCACTGGTTTTTTAATTATTATTAGGGGTATATAGGTTGAGGCTTTTTTAATATTTTTGGGGATATCTTTGGCATCGATATTTTTAGTTGAAAAAAAATATTTTTGTAAAAAATCCACGTCAATTGTTTTGAATGTCGGTTTATGCAGGGCATCTTATTGTCGCTTCCAACCAAATTCTTACCAGTTTTCTTCGTTTCATCTTGATGCTATAGGAGGGCTCATAAACCGGAAAATGACCTTTCATCTTAGTATGACATGTTAATGATGGTGTGGCTCTTAACTTGTCTCAAGTTTACATTGTTGTCTTGGTCAGTTATTTGGACAAGTTTGTTTGCATTTCAATTTTATGTTTCGCTTCTCGTTTTTGTTGTTGCTGTTTTTGTTTGCATAGTTGTGTTTTTATAATTTATTGCGTATTATTGATTCTTCGATGTAGTATCGTAGAATCAATTTAAAAGAACTGGATTTTTGTTGTCTTGTACAACGATTTAATTACATCTGTTGCTGTGTCTCTGCTAAATTGGGGAGTTGTTAATAAATTTAAATTTTGATTTTCGCCCCAAGAAGGGCCATTCGCCGACCTTTAATAACGGCATTGTGATTAAAAATGAATTCCATACTGGCATTCACCGTGATATGGATGATTAATGATTACAGCTGTAAAGTATGTAACAGATTTGTAAAAAAATACAAAATAATTATTGGAAACCACATCGATTCGAAATGTCGCGGAGGATTGTAGTGGGAACCTGTCATGAAATAAATTCCATTAATGGTCACGCAATACAGAGTGACAAGTGCAAAAACCTCGTAGAATTAAATTGGCTACTCAAGGACATTTTGGGATTTGTCCTGTTAAAAGAGGTGCTTTGTCGAGATTCCTTTGTGTTAAATTAAACATGCATTATCCGGATCTGTTGCTAAGAGAACTTTTCCAATGAAAACGCATATGGCAATTTTTAAAACTGTATCCATAGGCGTGGATTTTTATACCCTTCACCACACTGTGGTACAGGGTATTATGTCTTTGTGCATATGTTTGCAATGTAATCGGTCCCTATATATCTTTCGATTTGCACGAAATTTGACACAGCGTAATGAATTAATCCTAGAATTATGTGTGTTCAGTTTCCTGAAAATCGGTTCAGATTTAGATATAGCTCCCATATATATTTTCGGCCTATTAAATGTAAATGGTGCACCAAAGTCCTATATATGATCAATTTGCACGAAATTTGGCACAGCGTAATGAATTAGGCCTAGAATGATGTATGTTAAGTTTCCTGAAAATCGATTCAGATTTAGATATAGCTCCCATACATAAATTCATCCGATTTAATGTAAATGGTGCATCAAAGTCCCTATATATCTTTCGATTTGCACGAAATTTGGCACACCGTAATGAATTAGGTACGATTGACATATCCTTTTTTCCTGAAAATCGATTCAGATTTAGATATAGCTCCCATATATATTTTCGCCCTATTAAATGGTGCACCAATGTCCTATATATCTTTCGATTTGCAAGAAGTTTGGCACAGCGTAATGAATTAGGCCTAGAATGATGTGTGTTAAGTTTCCTGAAAATCGGTTCAGATTTAGATATAGCTTCTATATCTGACCACATAAAAAATTTAGTATCGATATATATTGATTATACCCAAAGTGGTGAAGGGTATCATGTAGGCGGCCCCGTCCGACTTTATTACTTTCCTTACTGGTTTAAAATATTTTTATAGCATCAAACACCTGCGGAGATTTTTATAACCTACACAACTATTTTGTCAGGGTATTATAGCTTTGTCCAGCCCCAAAATATTGGCCGCGAAATATTGGGCCTTAACCAACCTTTAAGTATACCGATCGTCATATCTCGACTAGCTGAGTCGATATAGACATGTCTGTCCGTCCGTCATTGTAATTTGTAAACACGATACAGGCCACAGTTATGGACCAATCTTTACGACATGTTGCACGTAGGATGGGTTCTGCCCAATGAAGACCCCTATTGTTTTTGGTAAAGATTGTTTAATATTTAGGGGATGAAATGGACCAAATACTTAATTTTTGTAGGGTTTTCTGGTTGCTCAAAGGCCGCAATTATGGCCTAAACATCGCGAATTTTCACATGGAGAATTGACCCTGATTTTGTGTGAAAAAATGAAAAAATGTGTATTATATGGCGTATATATTTACTCCTGAAGGATATAGAGCCGAAAAGTTGATGATATATCGTCATATCTCGACTAACTGAGTCGATCAAGACAAGTGTGTCCGTCCGTCCGTTCGTCTATCCATTATAAATTGTAAACACGATACAGGCCACAGTTATGGACCAATCTACACGAAATTTTGCATGTAGGATGGGTTCTGGCCATTGAAGACCCCTATTGTTTTTGGTAAAGATCGGTTAATAAATAAAATGGACCGAAAACTTAATTTTTGTCGGGTTTTCTGGTCGCTCTAGAGGCCGCAATTATGGTCCGAACATCGCGAAATTGAGACATGGAAAAGGGGATCGTGCCAAAGAATAAGCATGTGTGTTTCCATAAAGATCGGTCAATACTTAGCGGGTCAAATGGACCTTAACTTTTGTGTGAATAATGACAACATCTGTATTCTATGGCGTATATATTTACTCCTGAAGGTCACAGACCCGAGAAGTTGATAGCATATCCAAGAGGAGTGGTTGACCTTTAAATTGATACCAATTATATTGTCGTATGTACTCGGATATGGGAGTTACACTTAAATATTTACAGGTGCTTACGCATTCAGATATTATTTAGTAAACCATTACCACACAAGAGAGAGGAAATATAGAGCTGATCGCTTTGAAATCTTCCATGAGGATCCAGGTATGGTCAAGGAAAACGCCTATAATTTTCTATGAAAACTTAATTTTATTGTTGTTTTCTTTTCAAGTCGATATTGTCCAAGCTCGGAATATGGAACCACAGAAAGTTAGAATTTCGTGGAAGTTGTGTAGGGTATCATATGGTCGGCCCCGTCCGACTTACTACTCCGCTCACTGGTTAAAAATAAAATACTGACAGATATACTGGCAGGTACTATAAATGAAAATATAGGGAACATACCAAAAAGTGGACCTATACCGACATGTCTAAAAACGGATTATGTAAACCATAAGGTAAACCATAATAAAAATTTCAGAAATTTTTAATTGTTTATTCAAATTCGAAGATGGGGAATATCGGTCTGAAATCTCCACACAGGGGCTAGGTCTAAATGCGACTATAGTTCATTATCGAACCTTACGTTCCAAGTTTTTATCTCGCTATTCTCCGCAGGTAAAATGATTACAACAGTGTCTTAAAACCAAACTCAAAACGCGGAACAAATCAGATAACTCTTTTAATATAAAAAGGGGGTTATAAGGGGCTAACCCAAAAAGGGGGCGAATATTAACAATTTTTGGTAGAGAGATTTGTTACCATATACGACTACAAAATACCAAATTGCAGCAAATTCGGTTGAAAAACGCGCTCAAGAACCCCAAAATACCGAAAATTGGGGGTACCCTTATATGGGGGCTATCCGAAAAAAATTGACCTATATCCATAATTTTTTGTGGAGAGATTTCGTACCTATTAAGAACTCAAAATACTAAATTACAGCTAATTCGGCGGAAAAATACGACCAGAACCCCCAAAATACTGAAAATTGGGAGGTACCGTTATATGGGGTAGCTCCCATATAATGGTACCTCCCAGAAAAAGTGGACCTATATTTATAATTTTTTGTGGAGACAGTTAGTACCCAATAAGAACCCAATGTAGCAAATTTCAACGAATTCGGTTGAAAAACGCGCTCAAGAACCCCCAAAATACCGAAAATTGAAGGGTACCCTTATATGGGAGCTATGCCTAAACGTGGACCGATGAAGCCCATCTTCGAACTTGACCTGCCTGCAGACAAAAGACGACTCTATGGAAATGTTTGGCGATCTACCTCAATTCGTTTAGAGGGCGTCTGGCTATATCGTCATAGAATTTTACGCTGATCATGAATATATATACTTTATAGGGTCGGAAATGAGTATTTCGATGAGTTACAAACGGAAAAACAAAATTAATATACCCTCCATACTATGATGGAGGGTATAACAATATTTTTGAAAGCAATATGCATAGGCGCGGACCTGGCCTCAAATCAAAATAAAACAAAAATGTCAATAAACTTTTTTATTTCATATTTTTCTCTCTCTCCATCTCTTCCATAAAGATCAATATTTTTTTTTATAAAAAAATATACCGTTATTATTGATATATGCTATCATATTCTGAAATAAGAATATTGTTTACACTAATAGCGTTTTGTTGACTTTTTTGAATAAATTTTGGACTACATTCCCGTTTATGGATTGTGAAATCCATTTCTTTTTTTCAGTTTTTTTTATTTGTGAACCAAAATTTATCTGATATAAATATTTAAATCTAACAGTATATTTATTATGTTTCTTTTTTTTCCTCACCAATTGGTATTCTTAAAATCTTGGCATAAATCCAAATAAAAACAGATTATGGTTTAAAATGCGTTTTAGTAATTTCTTTTTAATTTTGAAAGAATTTTTGAAATATAAATTTTGTTTATGTTCTGTACTCTTTGGAATTAGACCTGTTAGGATCTTCTTTCATTTGTTGAAAACACGTGCTGGATTTTTTTTGTTTTGTTCAAATTTTTTTATTTTTAATTTACCTTGAACTCACACATTGCACATAGAATTGTATTGAAAAAAAGTCATGCAAAATCAACCAACCAGTTTGGGATGGGTATTAGAAAATGTGGTTTATTCAAAGAAAATTAAAAACCACTAGTTCTGAACAAACTAGAATTTAGTTTTTTTTGGAGAAAAAAATGTGCCAAATATTTTTAGTTATTTAAATTTGGAGAGAATGAAAAAAAAACATTCTAACGGTTTGCGTTTTACCAAATAGTTTCAGAATTAGTTTTCTGTCAAATCATTGGCCATAAAATCTAAATCACTAAAATGCCGATATGTATAAATGTGTGTGCTTTACATTCTATAGAATTTGTGTGGTGAAATTTGAATTATAATATTTAAAAAAAATTGTTTCAAAATACTATGATATAATATCAGTAGAATAGAATAAAATTCCAGTGAAAGCTGAATAGAAGATGACATAAGACTTTCAACTATTAAATTGGTCTTCTAGAATATCCATTATAATCGTATCATAACATTATACTGTGAATTTTATTACAAAATTATACAAACTAATTTTTGGCCTTTTGTAAGATTTCGAAAATCTCAATTAGTTGACAGTGGTTATAAATTAATTAATATTCACATTATATTAACTGTATTACGACATAATTGGCTTAGCGTATAAATTATTATACGCAAATTAGAATAGATTCTCGATATTGTTTTTGGAGGTTATTGACCGAGAAATAAAAAAAAAAAAATATTATGGGAGCTGAAGGAGGAGAATTTTCTACAAGCGAGCTGATAGTAGACTTTATAGGCAATCGGAGGGGGTTTTTAAAAGGCAGGTTTTATAGACGGATAGAAGGGAATTTGTATAGATGAGCTTGTGGAAATCGGTATAGAAGAGTTAAAGGGAGGTATTCTTTACATAATATAGTCTTTATAAATGATCCGAAAGGAATTTTTATAGACAGACTATGGGCTCTTATAGACAAACTAATGTATTGAATTTTTGCTATGGAATATCGAAATGGCAGGAAGTCTTTCGATAGGGATTTGAAGCCTGCGTATCTTTCTAAAGGCGAGAATTGTTTTCCGTAAACCAGCTGAAGTTCCGCAATTTGTATACCCAACACAACTATGATGTACGGGTATTATAGCTATGTGTGACCCCACTATTTTGTAATGCCGCGAAATGTTGGTCCCAGATTCATCTTTTAGTGTACCGATTGTCATATCTACACTAGCTGAGTCGAACTAGACATCTTGTTGTTGTAGCAATCCTATTGGTTTTATACAATGGGCTGAGCTGGCAGACGTTGGCCGAGTATGACTCGGCCATTTCCTCTGTCGCGGAAATGATCTAGACATGTGTGTCCGTCCGTCCATTATAATTTGTAAAAACAAAGGTATGGACCAATCGTCACGAAATTATACGAACTTTTTGGGTTGGATTCTGGCCAAGGGAGACCCCTATTGTTTTTGATAATGATCGGTAAATTTTATGTCGGGGAAAATATATCCATTATACCGGTCGTCCAAAATGTCGATAAAATCAGAGAAATAATCGAAGGTGACCGGCATGTTGCCAGTCGTAACATCGCCAAGGAGCTAAAAATCGACCATAAAACAGTTTTGAACCATTTACACAAAGCTGGATTCGAAATGAAGCTCGATGTTTGGGTGCCACACCAATTAATAAAAAATAGGATGGATTGAATTTCCATCTGCGAAGCCTTGGCCAAACGGAATGAGATAGACCCTCTTAAATGGATGGTGACTGGAGATGAGAAATGAATCACATACGATCCACGTGCGAAAACGATTGTGGTCAAAGATCGGTGAAGCACCTTAAATGGTGGACAAATCAGG
Organism: Musca vetustissima; assembly: GCF_032173495.1. Classification (NCBI taxonomy): domain Eukaryota; kingdom Metazoa; phylum Arthropoda; class Insecta; order Diptera; family Muscidae; genus Musca; species Musca vetustissima. The sequence goes on from NW_026889127.1 coordinate 13,916, forward strand.
ACTAAAGGCTAGGAAGGTTCTGCTATGCATTAGGAGAACTGGAAGGCGATTATATGTCATATGTCCAAACGCTAAATTCTAATCTCTACAGTCAACAACTGGACCGTTTAAAGATAGCAATTGACCACAAACGGCCAGAATTGGCCAACAGGAGAGGTGTCGTGTTTCAACCGGACAACGCTAGGCCATACACATCTACAGTGACACGCCAGAAACGTCGGGAGCTTGGTTGGGAAGTTTTAATGCATACGCCATACATTCCGGACTTGACACCAAGGGATTATCATATTTTTCTTGCATTGCAAAATTTCTTTAATGAAAAAAAAAACGATATCCTAGGGAGGATTGTGAAAATCGACTACTAGAGTTCTTTTTTGGAAATAGAGAACAGGACTTCTATGAGAGAGGCATTATGAAGTTACCTTTAAAATGGCAAAAAATCATACAACAAAAAGGTCGATATTTGGCCCAAATCGGACATTCGGCCGATATATGTAGCAACTTTCACGAACATTTGCACAGAATCGAAATTTAGATCCATTGAAATTCGAATGGTATTTGAGTAGTGTATCATATAATTAGTGTATCATATAATTAGGCCCTGGTTTCCGAATTTTAAAATACTTAACCAAAAAAAAATTCTAATTTCCTATTTCAACCCACTGTTCGTCTAAAAAAAATAAAGATGCTAATGATGGTGTCAATTTCATTTGCGTTTCGTGTATTTAATTCAAACAAGCAACGACAAAACACTTCAAACTGCCGTGTGCAACATCTCGTTTTTCACACCATTCACCCAAGCCCTACCCCCGCCACTATGCAAATGCCACAAACGATTATTCACATCGTTCGTAGGTCAACAACATGTTGGTTGCCAATAGAATTCAAAATGACTGCCACAAATGTCGAATTGCCGGTGGGTTTGCATTTGTCTTGCGGAGCAGCAGACACTACACTAGCAACAAATAATGACCAGCAGTTCTGATTTTTGTTACACTTGGACAAAAAATAAAATAAATAAATCAAAATGAGGTCACTACTCACTACCATTATCAATACCACTGCACCGTTCTCATTGCTTCAAGACAAATCGAGGTTTTAACACACTTTTTTAATTTTTCTATTTTTATTTTTTTTTTCATTGGCCATTGGTCTGTTCGGGTTCTTGTTCTCTCACATCTCACGGAATTATGAATGACCAAATAATTTGTTTACAAATTTATTATTTGTTGTTGTTGTTAATTGTCAAGAGACATGTGACTTGGTTGTTGTTAAATAAAATCATAGATTATGTCAGATATTGAAAAAATATTTGCAAAGAATTTCAATGTCATGAATGGTAGTTTTGTTAGTTAGCGAGGCAATTGAATGTTTATTTACAATTTAAAAAAAAAAAACGAAAACAGTAAAGAATGAATCGATGTGGGACGAGACCGAATATATGGTACCCTGTAACAAATCGGATATATACTCAAAGTGTTGGGAAGGACATCGGGTATTATATATAAAATATAAACCGATTTAATGCGAATGGTACTTGTCCGCAGATACTCCTTTAAGCTTCTCTGTAGAGACTCCCTTTTGTTCGTCCCCTAAGCTAGTCTATAGAAACTTATTTCTCCTTGTCCGCAGATACTCCTTTCAGCTTGTCTGTAGAGACTCCCTTTTGTTCGTCCCCTAAGCTCGTCTATAGAAACTGCTCTCAGCTCGTCTCTAGATACCGCGCTCTTCGGATCAAAGGTTTCCTTCACCTAAAAACTCACATCAGTAGGAATTCACTTAAGCTTTTGTATACCTATTTCTATGAAAACTCCGGTTCAGCTCGCCTATGGAGACTCCCTTCAGCTTGTCTATAGAGACTGCCTACAAATCGTCTATAGAGAGTCCCTTCAGCTTGTCTATGGACTCTGTCTATAGAGACACCCTTCAGCTTATCTATGGACTCTGTCTATAAAGACTGCCTTAAGCTCGTCTATAGACTCTGCCTTCAACTCGCCTATAGAGACTCCCTTCAGCTTGTCTATAGAGACTGCCTACAAATCGCCTATAGAGACTCCCTACAGCTTGTCTGTAGAGACTTTCATCAGCTCGTATATGGAGACTCCCTTCAGCTCGCCTATAAATATTTCCTTCAGCTTGTCTGTAGAAACCCCTTCAGCTTGCCTATAGAGACTCCCTTCAGCTCGCATATAGAGACTCCCTTCAACTCGCCTATAGAGACACCCTACAGCTTGTCTGTAGAGACTTTCATCAGCTCGTCTATGGAGACTCCCTTGAGCTCGTCTATAGAGACTTCATTCAGTTCGCCTATAGGGACTCCCTTCAGCTCGTCTATAGAGACTCCCTTCAGCTTGTCTATAGAGACTGGCTACAAATCGTCTATAGAGACTCCTTTCAGTTTGTCTATGGACTCTGTCTATAGAGACTCCCTTCAGCTTGTCTATGGACGCTGTCTATAGAGACTGCCTTAAGCACGTCTATAGACTCTGCCTTCAACTCGCCTATAGAGACACCCCTTAGCTTGTCTGTAAATACACCTCTTAGCTCGTCTATAAAGGCCTTCTTCAACTCGTCTATAGAAACTTCCTTCTCCTTGTCCGCAGATACTCCTTTCAGCTTGTCTGTAGAGACTCCCTTTTGTTCGTCTCCTAAGCTCGTCTATAGAAACTGCCCTCAGCTCGTCTCTAGATACTTCCGCCCTTCGGATCAAAGATTTCCTTCACCTAAAGACTCACATCAGTAGGAATTCACTTAAGCTGTGGTACACCTATTTCTATGCAAACTCCGGTTAGATGGCCTATAAATACCAGCGACAGTTCGTAAGTAAAGACTATTCCATCAACTTGTTTTTGTTTAGATTTTAAATCGTGTTGAAAGTTAGCAAACATCATCATAATATTACATGGTTGGTTGCACGTCTGACATACCTGGTTGGAACGTGCAGTCCAACACTGGGTTAAATAAATAAAACAACAATAGCAGAAATCGGTACTTGTTTGTGTGTGTGTTTTTTTTGTGGCATCACAAAATTGCCAGTTAACAGCAACGAACAGTATTTGACCACATTTAGACACACTCTTCTTATGGAATTGTAAATTTACATCTATGGATGGGGTTGGCTTTTGCAACAAACACACACACACATACATACATGCCACCATATAAGTAACTATATTGTAGTGTTATAAAATCTAACAACCACATATCAATTAAAATTCATATTTCCAAACCTAAAAGAAATATTCAAATATTAAAAGAAAAACAAATTTACACATTACAACATATGTATGTAAATAATAATACCAACATAAGAACTTGAAAAGGTTAATTTGATTTATGCTTAATTAAATATTAAAATTTCATAAACAAATTCTAAATCTATAAAATAATACATATTCAAATTCACCCAGGTCAATGATTTCTTCAAAGTCTTTGAACCTTGTCTTTGTGTTTTGTGTAAAAATAAAAAAAATAAACTTTGTGTTTTGTTTCAAGATTTATTTAAGAGGTGATAGTTGAAAATTTATTGTAACTTTACCGGGAAATCTGAACAATTATGTTTCGAAACAAAAGAAAACAAATTTAAATAACCACTGCTTTTAATAGTAAATTTTGTCGTATTTTAACAATAAATCTTAAAACCAAAACCCGAACAAAAAAAAAAAAAAAAAAAAAGAGAATGTATGAGTAACATTTATTAGAGTTGAAGTTAAATCGCTTGCAAAAAATTGATGGTTATTAGCTGAAGCTAATAATAGACTATTGTAAGCGAGTTATGGCATTTTTATACCATTCACCACACTGTGGTACATATGTTTGTAACAGGCAAAAGGAAACGAGATAGACACATGGTTCCTTTTGAGAATATGCCTAGAATCACTGAGTCGATTTATGTCGGTCCGTCCGTCTGTCCATGTTAAATTGTAAACAAAGTACAGGACGCATTTATGATCAGAATTGGATGAAAATTGGCATAGGTCATTTATTTGGCCCAAGGACAAACCCTATTGAAATTGGCAAAAAATCGGTTCAGATTTAGATATAGTTCCAATATATATTTTCGTCCGATATAATGTAAATGGAGTATCCAAGTCCCTATATGTCTTTCGATTTACACGATATTTGGCACATACATATTTTCGTCCGATTTTTGGTAAATAGTGAACCAAAGTCCCTTTATATCCTTCGATTTGCACGAAATTTGGCATAGCTTACTTAATTGAGTCTAGAATGATGAGTGGTGTATTTCTGAAAAATCGGTTCAGATTTCAATAAAGCTCCCACATATATTTTCGTTCGATTTAATGTAAATGGTGCACTAAAGTCCCTATATATCCTTCCATTTGGACGAAATTTGGCATAGTGTACTGAATTGAGTCTAGACTGATGAGTGGTAAGTTTCGGAAAAAATCGGTTCAGATTTTGATATAGCTCCCACATGTACATATATAGTCGTCCGACTTTAAAAGAATGGTGAACCATATTTTTCCGATTATTAAATTGAGACTTGAATGGCGTTATTGCGTTTTGTGGAAATTGGAGCAGATGCAGTCTTAGCTTCCATATGTATTTCGAACTGGTGTCTGATTTTTAACAGTGAGGCGTACCGAATAGCGTATATGAAGTTTGCTTATAAATAGTTTTCCATAAATTTGTCCCATGGTACGCATTCTAAATCTGCACGAATAAAATTAAATTTAGCATAGGTTTCAGAAAGCATGACTATGTTCATTCGAGGGAACATTGACATGCAATTGTAAGGATGCGTATGTACAATATACCCAAAGTGGTAAAGGGTATTCTATTGTCGGCCCAGTCCGACTTTACTATTTTCCTTACTGATTTTTATACCCTCCACCATAGTCTGGAGGGTATATTAATTTTGTCATTCCGTTTGTAAACCATCGAAATATTAATTTCCGATCCTATATAGTATATATATTCTTGATCAGGGTAAAATTCTAAGACCATCTAGCCATGTCCGTCCGTCTGCCTGTCTGTCCGTCCGTCTGTTGTAATCAAGCAATCTTCTGAAGGAATTGAGATAGTGTGCTGTAATTTTGCATAGGTTTGTCTTTTGTCTGCAGGCAGGTCAAGTTCGAAGATGTGATATATCGGTCTACATTTAGGCATAGCTCCCATATAACAGTACTCCCAATTTTCGGTATTTTGGGGTTCTTGAGCGCGTTATTCGACCGAATACGCTGAAATTTGGTACATTGAGTTCTTATTAGGTACTAAATGTCTCCACAAAAAAATTATTAATATAGGTCCAATTTGTCTGTTAACCCCCAGATAACGGTACATACTAATTTTCAGTATTTGGGGGGTTTTGATCGTATTTTTGCACCACATTGGCTGTAATTTAGTATTCTGAGATCTTAGTAGGTACCAAACCTCTCCACAAAAAAATTATAACCCCAAATTTCGGTATTTTGGGGTTCTCGAGCGCGTTTTCAAACGATTTCGCTGCACTAATTTCGGAAGCAATAATAAGATGGGCAAAGTGTGGATGAAATCAAAAGTTTTTTAAACAAATTTGGTCCAAAGAAATATGGGGTCTAGGACCAATATTTAGGACCATAATCGGTTTGTAGAAATGTCGGTATGGGTACACTTTTTGGTATGTTCCCTATATTATTATTTTAAGTACCTGTCAGTATATCTATGGTGGAGGATATCCAAAGTTCGGCCCCGCCGAACTTAACGCTTTTTCACTTGTTTTATTTCTTTTTTTTAAATATATTGAAAATATTTTTATATCCCCTTACTATAAGATGGAGTGTATAATTTTAGGTGGTCTATTGAGACTACATTCTGGACTTCCTTGAGACTACATTCTGGTCGTCTATAGAGACACCACCCAGCTCGTCTATAGAAATAGTCTTTAGGCCGTATATTGAGACTCCCCTCTGGTCGTCTATTGAGACTTCCTTCTGGGCGTCTTTTGAAGCTACCCTCTGATTGTTTATTGAGACTCTGCTTAGTTCGTCTATAGAGACTCCGCTCAGCTTGTCTTTAGAGATTCCCCTCTGCTGGTCTACAGAAACTCTCCTCTGTTTCCCTTTTTATATAGGAACTTCCTTCTAATTCGTCCTTTAGAATCGTCTACAAAGACTACCCTGTGCTACCCTGTCTTCCTTTTGCCTCCCGTATAGAAGATTCCTTTCAGCTAGCCCGTAACTACTCCCTTCTACTTCATCTTTATAGATTCACTTTTAACTCGCCAGCTAATTTCTAACCTTTTCAAACATGTTGGCCAAACACACATACGAGCACATTCCAATCGAGAGGGGGGAAAATATAATTTTGAATATTTTTATTTCCTTTTTGTGGCCAGGTTGCATACCAAAAAAATTATAATTGCAATTTAATTTCTAATTGAAAGAGTTGTTGGCACAAGTGTTGGTACCATATAACTTAACACAGCAACACACACACATATGTTTATCATGATGTCATAACTGAGTTTTGAAAATGTGTATCTAAGTCAAGTGGCAAAAACCTTGCTGGTAATTGACACAATTATTTGGATAAGATTTTTTTTGGGGTTTCTCGGAGTTGTTATTACTTGGAAATTATGTAGAATGACCAACAATTTATATGTATATATATATATAGATATATACTTTTCAAGTATTTATGACCAGTTGAAGTGGATTTTGCCGGAACAACATGTAATTTACGTATGCATATATGTATATGTTTGAAAACATTTACGCATACCATAAATATATTTTTTTGGGTCCACTAAGTTTGGGAAACCGGTAGATGACTTTGCGAAAGAAATATCCAACTTTAGTGTGATATTAAGAGAGCGATAGACATATTTACACACTTATGTTTATCATAGTAATTATTATTGCTATCAAAAAAAAAAAAAAAAAAATCTAAATATCATTTATGTCATATTTCACCAAACATATTGAGTGAGGTACATACATAACCTCACTCAATATGTTCGTGTATGTATGTTCATATATACTCTATTACAAAAATTTCGAAAAATGATTAATGATTTTTATGGGTTTGTGGTTTTTCTAAACACTATTCTCCACCCAACATACCACATAACATAACATGACAAGTATTAGTTAACCTGCGGCCACACTGAGAATGTTGAAATTGAGTTTTTTTTGACCATGCATGTTATCATCGAACGTCGAACATCATCCGGATTTTTTCTGTATGCGTGTTTGAGATTTATCAAATAAAATACTTCAACATAAGACAAAAAAAAAAAAAAAAAAAATCAGAATGTACTTCCTTACCAACAACATTGATTGGTGTTGTACTACAAGTATCAACAGCAACAACAACATTATTTGTTTTTGTTGCCCAATCATGCTTAAGATGTTCTTCACTTTATCGTTAAGATATTTTATTGTTTTTTTTTATTATTTTGAAATAAAAAAATTGTATTTCTTGTTTTCAAATGAGTAAATGCTATTACCATGCAATGTCATACAACAATTTTTGAAATCATCCTCCAACCTTAGTTATCGTATTTTTTTCAACAACTTCTTAGCTCATTTTATTAATACGCTGCCGGCATTATAAACATTTATCTCTTGAAAGAATAATTGCAAAATATTATTCCAAATGGCCTTGCAAATGAGTTTGAGTTTACAAGGCCTACAAATATGTTGATTGATATTGGGCGTTATATGAAGAAGATTTATGGCAGATATTTAACATTTGCAATATTTTTGCAGTAAATGCAAGAAAAAACCAGAGTTCAAAAGTCGGACAGGGCCGACTATATTCTATAGTCATGTGTACAGTATCCTGTTGATAGAAGAGACATATCATCTTTGGATGACCATTGACATGGAATCGGGTAAAAAACAAATGTGAACTGCATAGATATTTGGACCAATAAAAACCATACACATGACATTCTGAAATCTATAAAAAATTGCATGTCAATCGGGCAGACTTGAATTTTTGGTGTAATATTTGTATGAAGTCCCGAAAAATTTTGTATGGAAGATATATGTAAATCTGAACCAATTTCAACAAAACTTCACATACATTGAACTGGACTTAATTCAGTTCGCTGTGCAAAATTTTGTTTAAATCGGATCATTATTGGGAGTTTGGTGCACCATTTACATAAAATCGGACGAAACTATATAGTACAGTTGTCATTCTGCAATTGATACTAAATTTTTCATTTGGTCATATATAAGCTATATCTAAATCTGTACCGATTTCAGATTTATCACACATCATTCTAGACCTAATTCATAACGCTGTGCCACATTTCGTGCAAATCGAAAGATATATATGGACTTTGGTGGACCATTTACATTAAATTGGACGCAAATATATATATATATATATATATATGAGAGCTATATCTATATCTGAACCGATTTTCTCGAAACTTGGCACACATCATTCTGCACCTAATTCAGTACTCTATGCCAAATTTCATGCAAATCGAATGAAATATAGCGACTTTGGTGCACCGCTTACCTTAAATCGGACGAAAATACATATGGGAGCTATATATAAATCTGAACCGATTTTCACGAAATTTTACACACATCGTTCTAGACTTAATTTAGTACGCTGTGCCGAATTTCATGCAAATCGAATGATATATATGGAATTTGGTACCCCATTTACCTTAAATCGGACGAATATATATATATGGGTGCTATATCTAAATCTGAACCGATTTTCTCGAAACTTAGCACACATCATTCAAGACTTTATTCAGTATGCTATGCAAAATTTCGTGCAAATCGAATGAATTTGGTACCCCATTTACCTTAAATCGGACGAATATATATATATGGGAGCTATATCTAAATCTGAACCGATTTTCTCGAAACTTAGCACACATCATTCAAGACTTCATTCAGTTTGCTATGCCAAATTTCGTGCAAATCGAAAGATATATAGGGACTTTGGTACACCATTTACCTTAAATCGGACGAAACTATATATCGGAGCTATATCTAAATCTGAACCGATTTTCTCGAAACTTAGCACACATCATTCAAGACTTTATTCAGGATGCTATGCCAAATTTCGTGCAAATCGAAAGATATATAGGGACTTTGGTACACCATTTACCTTAAATCGGACGAAACTATATATGGGAGCTATATCTAAATCTGAACCGATTTTCACGAAACATGGCACACATCATTCAAGACTTTATTCAGGATGCTATGCCAAATTTCGTGCAAATCGAAAGATATATATTGACTTTGGTATACCATTTACCTTATATCGGACGAAACTATATATCATAGCTATATCTAAACCTGAACCGATTTTCTCGAAACATGGCACACCTCATTCAGCTCCTAATTCAGTACTCTATGCCAAATTTCATGCAAATCGAATGATATATAGGGACTTTGGTGCCTCATTTACCTTAAATCGGACGAAACTATATATAGGAGCTATATCTAAATCTGAATCGATTTTCTCCAATTTCAATAGGGTTCGTCCTTGGGCCAATTAAGTGACATGTGCCAAATTTCATCCAAATCGGATAATAAATGCGACCTGTACTTTGTTCACAAAAATAAATGGACGGACGGACATGCACGAATCGACTCAGAAAGTATTTCTATGAATATTCTCAAAAGGAACCATGGATCTATCTCGATTCCTTTTGCTTGTTACAAACATATGAACAAAGCCGTAATACCATGTACCACAGTGTGGTGAAGGGTATAACAGTAAAACAGCTTGGAGGAATCTTAGGAGAAAAGTCAAAGATCAATTGAAATATTTACGCATTATTTAGATGGGGCTATATAGACGTGCTGATGGGAGTTGCGGGGCGTCTTTCATAAACGAAGTGAGAGTAGTCTCTACAGAAGAGCTGGGTGTGTCTTTACAGACAAGCTGAGAAGACTTTTTTATAGGAGAGCTGAGGGAAGTTTTTCATAGACAAGCTGATGGCAATTTTTATACGAATTGTATGAATGCAGTTTTTTATTTCTTTTTAAGTCTTATAGATAGTAAAATTTATACCATTTACCTTATATACCATTTACCTTATATCGGACGAAACTATATATCATAGCTATATCTAAACCTGAACCGATTTTCTCGAAACATGGCACACCTCATTCAGCTCCTAATTCAGTACTCTATGCCAAATTTCATGCAAATCGAATGATATATAGGGACTTTGGTGCCTCATTTACCTTAAATCGGACGAAACTATATATAGGAGCTATATCTAAATCTGAATCGATTTTCTCCAATTTCAATAGGGTTCGTCCTTGGGCCAATTAAGTGACATGTGCCAAATTTCATCCAAATCGGATAATAAATGCGACCTGTACTTTGTTCACAAAAATAAATGGACGGACGGACATGCACGAATCGACTCAGAAAGTATTTCTATGAATATTCTCAAAAGGAACCATGGATCTATCTCGATTCCTTTTGCTTGTTACAAACATATGAACAAAGCCGTAATACCATGTACCACAGTGTGGTGAAGGGTATAACAGTAAAACAGCTTGGAGGAATCTTAGGAGAAAAGTCAAAGATCAATTGAAATATTTACGCATTATTTAGATGGGGCTATATAGACGTGCTGATGGGAGTTGCGGGGCGTCTTTCATAAACGAAGTGAGAGTAGTCTCTACAGAAGAGCTGGGTGTGTCTTTACAGACAAGCTGAGAAGACTTTTTTATAGGAGAGCTGAGGGAAGTTTTTCATAGACAAGCTGATGGCAATTTTTATACGAATTGTATGAATGCAGTTTTTTATTTCTTTTTAAGTCTTATAGATAGTAAAATTTAAATAGGTACATATTACATTACGTTAAAAACTTATAATTACAAATTTGCACCAATTGCAGTTAAGGTTTATAACCCTTTACGTGGTATGTAATATGTTTTTTTTTACAACCCAAACATACAACATCTTGGTATTATCTCAGATTACACATAAGAAAATGATTTCCATTACGGATTTTGTTGTTTGCTGTAACTGCCGTTACCTGTCAGTTCATTACATATATTCGATACTTGACTTTGTCCATGCAAAAAGGCGTTAACATTTGTCCCCCGTCCAACGAACATCGAACTGCCGTGTGTGAGTGACTCGATGCCATTTTATGCGGAACCATTGATATGGTTTGCAATCAACCCGGTTTGGACGGTACTGTTGGTCAACAACAAACAATAACTGCACTTCGTTAATAACATTTTTGCCCTTCACAGCGTTTGGCAAGACACATAAAGAAGTGTCGTTAAAGTTGGTGTAAACAAAAAAAAAAAAAAAAAAAAAAAATTAAACAGAAAAACTCGAAATATGTAACAATGCATGCAATTGGACTCCGTTGCTGCTGGTCTGATGGTAAAGTCCATAACTGGTTGTATGGTCGGTTGTAACTTGTGTGACAAAAGCAATGAACAGGAGTATGATGCAAAAAAACAGTTGCATTGCTCAAATTGCAGTGGAGAAATAAAAAAATATTCTGCAAGGCTATTGCAATAAAATTCCATTACCATTTTTTGTTCGTTTCTTCTCCTATGAAACATGAACAACTTTTTATGGAATTTTCATTTATATTCGAAAGATAAGTTGGGCTAGACAAACATATTTAGAAAACAATCCAAGCTTATAAATGGTCATTGAAAAAAAAAAAAAATAAACAAATCCTCGTATACAGATAAATATTATTAAAAAAAATTAAATTATATTCAAAAATCCACTCCCATATTTATGATTAATTTTATTTAAAAAATCTTAATGAATAAAATCCACACCTATAGGCAGTGTGGATTTTTTAAATCTACGCCTTTAGAGGGGTGGGGGAAATATTTAAAACCAATAAGGAAAGTGGTAAAGTCGGGCTGGGCCCTTCACCACTTTGGGTATATTCTACATATGTATCCTAACAATTTCATGTCAATATTCCTTCGAGGAAAATTTAAAATATGTCACCTTTACATATATAAGTGAACCGTCTAACCCCAATCAATACATATGCCTTTCTGCAACCTATGCTAAATTTCACTTCATTCGGACAGATTACTTTATATTAACTTTAGTGCATTGTACAAAATTATGACAATCATTGGGTCTTTACTGCACAATTTATATATGGGAGCTATATCTAAATCTGAACCGAGTTTCACGAAACTTAACTTAACTTTGATGCACCATTAACAATAAATCGGACGAAAATATATATGGGAGCTATATAAAAATCTGGCCCGATTTTTGCGAAACTTAGCACACATCATTCTACACCTACTTCAGTATGCTGTGTCAAATTTCGTGCAAAACGAAAGATATATAGGGGCTTTGGTATATCATTTACATTAAATCGGACGAAAATAACTATGGGAGCTATATCTGAAACGGAACCAATTTTCAAGAAACTTGACACACATCATTCTAGACCTAATTCAGAACGCTGTGCCAAATTTGGTGCAAATCGAAAGCTATATAGGGACTTTGATGAACCAATTACATTAAATCTGACGAAAATATATATGAGAGCTATATCTAAATCTGAACCGATTTTCAGGAAACTTAACACACATCATTCTAGACCCAATTTAGTACGCTGTGCCAAATTTCGTGCAAATCTAAAGATATATAGGGACTTTCGTGCACCATTTACATTAGATTGGACGAAAATATATATGGGAGCTATATCTAAATCTGAACCGATTTTCACGAACTTTAACACACATCACTTTAGACTTAATTTAGTACGCTATGCCAAATTTCGGTCAAATAAAAGGTTATAAAGCGACTTTGGTGTACTGTTTACCTAAAATCGGACGAAAATATATATAAGAACCATATATAAATCTCAACCGATTTTCATGAAATTTGAAACACATCTTTTTAGACTTAATTCAGTACTCTATGTTAAATTTCGTGCAAATCAAAGGATATATAGATTCTTTGGTGCACCATTTACCCTTAACCGGATGAGAACATATATGGGAGCTATATCCAAATATGAACCGATTTTCAATAAACTTGACACACTTCATTCTAGACCTAATTCAGTACGCTGTGCCAAATTTCGTGCAAATCGAAAGATATTAAGGGACTTTGGTGCACCATTTACATTAAATCGGACGAAAATATATATGGGAGCTATATGTAAATCTGAACCGATTTTCGCGAGACTTAACGCACATCAATCTAGACTTAATTTAGTACGCTATGCCAAATTTCGGGCAAATCAAAGGATATATAGGTTCTTTGGTGCACCATTTACCTTAAATCGGATGAGAATATATATGGGAGCTATATCCAAATCTGAACCGATTTTCAATAAACTTGACACACATTATTATATACCTAATTAATCACGCTGTACCAAATTTCGTGCAAATCGAAAGATATATAGGGACTTTGGTGCACCATTTACATTAAATCGGACGAAAATATATATGGGAGCTATATCTAAATCTAATCCGATTTTCACGAAACTTAGCACACATCATTCTAGACCTAATTCATTGCGCTGTACCAAATTTTGTGCAAATCGAAAGATATAAAGGGACCGTTTACATTAAATCGGACTAAAATATATATGGGAGCTATATCTAAATCAGAACCGATTTTTCCCAATTTCAATAGGGTTGGTCCTTGAGCTAAATAAGCGGCCTGTGCCAAATTTCATCCAATTCGGATTATAAATGCGACCTGTACTTTGTTTACAATTTAACATCGACAGACAGACGGACGGACGGACATGCATAAATCGACTCAGAAAGTGATTCTATGCATATTCTCAAAAGGAACCATGTGTCTATCTCGTTTCCTTTTGCCTGTTACAAACATATGCACAAAGACATAATACCCTGTACCACAGTGTGGTGAAGGGTATAAAAATATCCAGTCGGGATAAAAATAAAATATGTATCAAAAATCCACGATTGTAGTTGGCTACGAAAAATATTTTAAAAACATCCGCGTCAGTAGTTGGGGTTGAAAACATATTTTTTAAAAATCTACACACATAGTCGTGGTGGAGAAATATTTAAGAAAAAATCTTCGCACCAAGTCGGACAGAAAAATATTAAAAAATCTTCGAACATAGTCGGATGGAAAACATGTTTTTAAAAAATTCACGTGGTGGAAAAAAATATTTTAAGAAAAATCCGTTCCTATAATGAAGGCGGGAAAAATAGTTTTTAAAAAATCCACGTCTATAGTTAAAAAATACCCCTCCCACAACGAAAAAAATTCAAATTTTAAATTTTACCGAAAATTCCAATTCCTATTCTCTCCTGTTATCAATTTTCTATGGTTTGTCATCTTTGCATTGACGTTAAGCTTCTTCAAATAGTATATGTATGTGTAGAAGGTATGTGGCCCCCACAAAGAGAAACCAGCGGAACAACTTGGCGAAACGAAAAAATCCCAAGTTGTGGCCAGTAAAAATTGTCATAAGAGCCATAACTGCTCTTTTGTTTTTAGACACAAAATTCTCTGCAAAAAATTAATGGTGATCTCAGTATTCAAAAGCTGGTCTAAGAGCAGCTTCAAAAACAAAAGAGATGGAGGATTTTAAGTCTGCAAATCTCACAATGAGAGAGCGGCAATTTAACTTGAATTTCCAGATTTGGAAGATTTTGATATTAAAAGCAAAAAAAGAAAAAATGGAAATAAAATAAAACCTTAAGATGCTAATAAACAGCTCAGCGGTATGATTTAATGATGCTTGTGTGCCATAAAGAAAACAAGACGGGCACTGCAACAACAATAACAACAACACCAACACCGTTTCATTTGGAGCAAGCGCGGTTAAGCTCTTTGTGGCCACAATGCCCTGCTGCTTTGCTATCTGCCGCTGAGTCTTCTCGAGATTGTTTAGTTCTTCGTCGACGGTCAGTTTAGGCGCACATGCGCAAAATACTCACACAATTCGAAAGCTTCGAACAAGAAAAAAATATAACAACAACAACAACGAACGAAAAAAATAAATTAAATTTTAACGGTGATTTTTGGGTTTGAATATTTTGAAGAAAGAAAAAAATACAACGAAGTTTAAAGAAATTTGGAAAACTGACATCTTATCATATCAAAATAAATTATTAAATTAAAAAAAAAAAAAAATAAAAAAACAAGTTAAACGGTTTCACTTTCGTTTGTTTGTCGTTTCGATTCCCGAAAAACAACAAAACTCGCTTGTAACGTAACACCGAAATCTCTCACATATGGTGTCCACTTTGACCAAAGAAAAAAAAAAGAAACACAAAAAATTTTTTGAATATTCCCAGTAACAAATTTACATAAAACTCACATTCCTGGCCTTAGCAGAGATAACATTTTCAAAATAAAAACAACAAGAAATAGAAAAAACATCGAGTCTCTCCATAGACAAAATTTCCGCATTTTTTGTTGCTGTGAGATTTCAAAAAGCCCGAAAAAGAAAGATATTTTATTGATTGGGATGCAAAAAAAATTCCAATGAAATGTTCCAATTTAAATTTTAAAATTCAAAAAATTGTTTTTAAGCATTTGCATTTTAATTTAATTTCTTTTTTAATTTTATATATATATATATATAAATATATATTTTTTAATTATTCGGGGGAAATTTTAGGAATTTTTTTATTTTATTTATAAAAAAATAATTTATTTGTTTTTGTTTTATTTTTAAAAATTTAGTGAAAATAAATCGAGTGTCCTCGTTTTCTATATCTCTATAGCAGTTAGTGGTGTTTTTTTAGATAAACCAAATAAAGAAAAAAAATAATTTTGAAAATAAAACAAAGATTATAAAAACAAAACAAAAAATATCCAACAATAAAAAATTTGTCACCATAAACTTTACAACAAAAACACAACTTGACACCAAAATGCAAAAATATTTAATTATTGCTGTGATATTGGCGCTGCAGATGATCGGTGCAAACACGGCATTGCCAAAATCAGTGCCACCAAATGCAGGTAAGGCCAAAAGGCCACTCAACTTTTTTATTTTTTATTTTATTTGAATAGTAAATATTTTGGGTTTTTTCTTTTGTTTTCAAATATTTGTGATTGAAAAACTGAATACGGCAGCAAGCAACAACTATGATTTACTATTCAAATTTTCTATAAATTTATTAGACACTGATGTCCAGTTTTATGTTATTGGCTAACAAGCCATTCTGCCATGGCAGATGTTTCGTTTTTTAATGTACCGAATAAATAATGCAGTAATGCAAAAAATTCGGTGCTGCTAAAAATAAACATGTTCTTGAATTTAAATTTTTTCAAATAAAATTTAAAAAAATCTATTTTTATTTATTTAATCAGAGTGGATTTTTAGATATTTTTCAAAAGAGAAATTTTATGTGTGGATTTTTTACCATTTTTTTTATCGAAGTGAGATTTTTAAAAATATTTCTCAAATAGTAGCAATGAGCATGGATGTTAATTTTTTAAGCAATAGGTGTGAATTTTTTCAAGCAGCCAAAAATATGTGGATTTTTTAATAAAATGTTGTTTTAATTTTTTAAAGTATTTAAAAAATTGGCGTGGATTTTTCAAAAATATTTTTTCAGATAGTTAAATTGCTGTGGATTTTTTTTTTTTTTTGATATTTTTTTATTGAATATCCAAAGTCGTAGGCTATCAAGAAAATATTTATTAAGGAATAGCAAAAGGTTTGGATTGGATTTCTTTCTTTTTTAAGGAATATCATGTGGAGTGGATTTTTTAAACAATATTTTTAAGGAATAGCCAATGGCTTGGATTTAAAAAAAAATATATTTTTTAAGGAATAACAAAAGGCATAGAGTTTTGAAAAATTTAGATTAAAACCAGTAAGGAAAGTAGTAAAGTCGGACTGGGCCGACTATATGATACGCTTCACCACTTTGGGTATATTCTACATATGTATCCTAACAGACGTCGCGTGTTTGTTATATATCTATATCTGAAGCGATTTCAATGAAACTAGCCAGAGACTAATTTATTATACTTCAGTACGTTGTGTCAATCGAATCTTTTCACGAAGCTTAGCAACATCATTTAAGACTTATTTCAGTACCTTATACCAAAATTCGTGCAAATCGAAAGATATATAGGGTGCACCAATTACATAAAATCGGGCGAATCTATATATGGGAGCTATATCTAAATTTGAACCGAGTTTCACGAAACTTTGCACACATCATTCTAGACTTATATCAATACGCTATGTCAAATTTCTTGCAAATCGAAAGTTATATAGGGACTTTGGTACACTATTTACCTTAAATCGGACGAAAATATATATGAGAGCTATATCTAAACCTGAAACGATTTTTACGAATTTCAATAGAGTTCGTCCTTGGGCCAAATAAGTGACATGTGCCAAATTTCATCCAAATCGGATCATAAATGCGACCTGTACTTTGTTTACAATTTAAAATCTACAGACGTACGTCTATCGACTCAGAAAGTCATTCTATGCATATCCTCAAAAGGAACCATGGGTCTATCTCGTTTCCTTTTGCCTGTTACAAACATATGCACAAAGACATAATAACCTGTACCACAATGTGGTGAAGGGTATAAAAAGAATTTCCGAAGGCGTAGATTTTTATATCCTACACAACTGTGTTGTCAGGGTATTATAGCTTTGTGCAGCCCCAAGAGTTGTAACGCCGCGAAATTTTGGTCCTAGACCCACCTTTAAGTATACCGATCCGGTCATACCTCGACTAGCTGAGTCGATCTAGACATGTGTGTCCGTCCGTCTGTCCATTATAATTTATAAACACGATACAGGCCACACTTATGGACCAATCTTCATTAAATTTTGTATGTAGCACCGGTTTTGGCCAATGAAGACCCTTATTGTTTTTGGTAAAGATCGGTTAATATTTGGGGGATGAAATGGACCAAATACTGAATTTTTGTCGGTTTTTCTGATCGCCCCAGAGGCCGCAATTATTAGACAAACATCTCGAACATGGAGAATGGGATTGGGCCAAAGAATAAGCACGCCTGTTTTGATAAAGATCGGTCAATATTTAGAGGGTCAAATGGACCTTGACTTTTGTGTGAAAAATGAAAAAAATTGTATTCTATAGCGTATATATTTACTCCTGAAGGATAGTATAGCCAAGAGGAGTGGTTGGCCTTTAAATTGATACCAATTGTATTGTCGTATGTACTCGGATGTGGGAGTTACACGTAAATATTTACAGGTGCTTTCGTATTAATATATTATTTAGTAACCCATTGCCACACTAGAGGGCGGAAGGAATATCGGAAGGCGTAGTTTAAAAAAATTAAGAAATATAAAGAAGAGGAATACTTCCAATCTTCCATAGGAAGAAGGATACCGGCAGCTATTCCAAAGGAGGAAGAATACGTGTAGCTCTTCAACTGGAAGAAAAATACCTTCAGCTCTTCCACAGGAAAAAGAATACCTATAGTTCTGCTTTAGGAGGAAGAATACCTCCAGCTCTCCTATAGGAAGAAGACTACCTCCAGCTCTTTTAAATGAAGCATAATATCTGCAGCTCTTTCAACGGAAAAAGAAGGCCGCCAACTGCAGCACAGAAAGAAGAATACCTGCAACTCTTCCACAGGAAGAAGAATGCCGTAGCTCTGCTATAAGAGGAAGAATACTTCCAGCTCTCCTATAGGAAGAAAAATACCTCCAGCCCTTTTAATATTTTTAGGGAAACCAAATCATTCCCACAAAATGGCGGACCTTTAAAAAAATATTTTTGGAAAATCGCCTATTTTTTACCACAAACCAAGTTAAAAAACAAGGAAGATCTTCACCGATTGGATTTATCCTAGTTCATACGGTAGATATACACTCTCAGAGAAACGTCCCAATTTTATTAAAATATACAACATGTGGGATGTCCAAAATAATTTTGAGCATTGTTATATCATAGAACAATTTTCCACAATTTTAGGCTTTATTGATACTCCAAAAAATGTACTTGAAAGGTCCATTAACAACATTTCTATCAGATACCTAAATGTCTATAAAAATTTCGAAAAATATTTTCACTAATTTTCTATTGATATCATTTGAAATATATATAATTTCAATAACTAAAATAGTTAATTATTTTCTATTTCGAATTTCTCTTAAGAAATCAATGCTGATATTCATAGAATCCATGAGGTTTTTTTCAAAAACCATCTCTCGCCTTACCTTGCAAATAGAAATGAGTCACCCCAGCTGACATATCAATTAATGACAAACGTTTAATATTTCCCGTTAGTATAATTAATTAATTTTCTTAAAAAATCCACAAATAAACAAATTAGTTCAATGTGAAATATTTGCCGTTAATTGCTAACACAAAATACATTTTATCATTTATTTGGTTTAATTATTTCTTTTGTTGTGCAGAGAACGACATTCTTTCTTTTCGGGGACATAAACCAAAATAAATTTGCTGTCCAATTAAAATTGCATTCTCCCGTGTGGTTGCTGTTTGAGAATGAATCGGTAACTTGTTTGAATAGAAAAATTAAAAAGAATGAAACAAGAAACCAAAAAAACATGCTAGAAGAGCAATTAAAATGTTGATGACCACAGTGATCATGAAATAATTCTTAACAATGGTTAAATGCCAGATGAGAAAATGTCAAAAAACGAAAAATTACAATATAGCAAAATATCCAAATATATAATAAAAAAACAAGATTATTTTTAACCACGATTCTTACCTGCTTAATAATTCAACTTGATAATGAAATGAAATTTTGAAGAGAAACTTAAAACTTGATTTGCAGAGACAATGATTTCTATGTGAACTAAAATTTCTTTTCAAAGTATATTTAAAAAATAAAATTTAAAAATTCAAAAAAAAAAAAAAAACAGTAAGGAAAGTAGTAAATTCGGACGGGGCCGACTATATGATACCCTTCACCACTATGGGTATATTAAACAGGACTATAACATAAAATTGGATGAAAAAAATGTGATATTTATCTAAATGTGAATCTACCTAGATCTATCCATAAAGTATGTCAATCGACTTCAAACAAATATAAATAGGTCATCCGTTGGGCTATGTCTGCACTTCTAGAAAACGCAACTAATTCTATGCTCAATTTTGTAAGTTGTGCAAAATTTGATGTCAATCTGACTAACATGAGAAGTTTGATGCCCAATGTATTTGAAATCGGGCGAAAATATATATGGAAGCTCTATCCAAATATTGAGCGATGTCAAACAAACTTGTCACAGGTTAGGTTATACTAATTTCAGAACATTTTGTTCCTATTGGTTCCTTAGTACGTCAATTACTTAAAATCAATCTATAATAAAAGGGAGCTATATCTAAATCTGGACCGATTTTCACGAAACTTGGCAGACATCATTCTAGGCTCATTTAAGTAGGTTATGCCAAATTTCGTGCAAATCGAAGGATATATAGGGACTTTGGGCACCATTTACATGAAATCGGACGAAACTATATATGGGAGCTATATCTAAATCTGGACCGATTTTCACGGAACTTGGCAGACATCATTCTAGACCTAAATGATTAGGCTGTACCAAATTTCGTGCAAATCGAAAGATATATAGGGACTTTGGGGCACCATTTACATGAAATCGGACGAAACTATATATGGGAGCTATATCTAAATCTGGACCGATTTTCACGAAACTTGGCAGACATCATTCTAGACCTAAATGATTAGGCTGTGCCAAATTTCGTGCAAATCGAAAGATATATAGGGACTTTGGGGCACCATTTACATGAAATCGGACGAAACTATATATGGGAGCTATATCTAAATCTGGACCGATTTGCTCCAAACTTGGCATACATCACTCTAGGCTTAATTCAGCACGTTATACCAAATTTCGTGCAAATCAAAAGATATATAGGGACTTTGGGGCAACATTTACATGAAATCGTACGAAACTATATATGGGAGCTATATCTAAATCTGGACCGATTTTCACGAAACTTGGCAGACATCATTCTAAACCTAAATGATTAGGCTGTACCAAATTTCGTGCAAATCGAAAGATATATAGGGACGGTTTACATTAAATCGGTTAAATATATATATGGGAGCTATATCTAAATCTGAACCGATTTTTCCCAATTTCAATAGGGTTCGTCCTTGGGCCGAATAAGTGACCTATGCCAAATTTCATCCAATTCGGATAATAAATGCGACCTGTACTTTGTTTACAATTTAACATGGACAGACAGACAGACGGACGGACGGACATGCATAAATCGACTTAGAAAGTGATTCTATGCATATTCTCAAAAGGAACCATGTGTCTATCTCGTTTCCTTTTGCCTGTTACAAACATACGCACAAAGACATAATACCCTGTACCACAGTGTGGTGAAGGGTATAAAAAATTAATTTGTATAGTCCACGATACATTGAAATGCAAAAAAAAAAAAAAAAAATAATAATAATAATAAAAATTGAAAAAAGTTCACAATTTGTTGAAATTGCAAAAATATTTTTCTCATCGAAAATTTGTTGGAGTATCAAAAAAATCTTATTTTTTGGTAGACAAAATACATGGACTCTGTGTCTAAATTTAATATTACCACTAAAATGTGGGTCCAGGCGTAAAATTTCGTTGTGTTAAAAACTCTTACACAAACATGTAATACCCTCACATAGCTGTGTAAGCTATAACAATATCAGAATTTGTAGACCCGAAGCCAGAACCGGGGCTGGTTGGAGGTATCAGAATCATGCCAATGAAATGTCCTATTTGTTCCAAACTTTGCACATTGTAATAATTCTTTCAAATTTAAATCAAGTTCGAATATGAAATCCCTTGGTCCACTCCTTCTGGTATCTCTCACGCACAATGTTCAAAATTGTGCTGAAAATAATTTTATAATATATTGCAAATGGACTATCCGTTTCGAACAAAAATTTGCACAACCTAATATTTTTATCATGCCTGTATAATGTTGGAAGATGGGACTTATCGGCTCACTCCATCATATCACCATTTTCACATATTGTCAAAATATGAATGGAACGGAATATGAAATTTGTTCGAAACTTTGCACATCGTAATATGATTAGCTTACATAGATCAAGTTCGAAGATGGGACCCTTTGATCCATGCTTTCTGGTACCTTCCCCACAAAGTGCCAAAATTTTGAAATTTTTTTAAATCCAATATCTGGCTAATGTCTGATTTGATCCAAATATTGCGAATGACCGTTTTAATCCATTGTTTGCACATCGTAATAGAGTACCAAACCTACATAAAATGGGGTCTGTAGGACAACCTCTTCTGGTACATCTCCACAGATGGCCAATTGTTTGATACAAAACATATACCTTATATGGCGAATAATAAAATCGACGAGTGATTACGTAGACCTCTGATAGTATATATCTGCCGGAAACACTGACTGACATTTCTACACAACTATGTTGTCAGGGTGTTATAGTTTTGTGCAGTTTGTTATGTCGCGAAATATTGGTCCTAGACCCACCTTTAAGTATACCGACCGTCATATCTCGGCTAGCTGAGTCGATCTAGACCTGTGTGTCCGTCCGTCCATTATAATTTGTAAACACAATACAGGCCACAGTTATGGAATAAGCTTCATGAAATTTTTCATGTATAATTGGTTCTGGCCAGTGAAACCACCCATAAACATCGGTTAATATTTAGGGAATAAAATGGACCAAAAACTTTATTTTTGTATGATTTTCTAATCGCTCCAGCGGCCGCAATTATGTCCCAAATATCACAAATTTTTAAATGAAGAAGGGGATCGGTCCAAATAATAAGCATGCCTATTTGGTCAATATTTAGCGGGTCAAATGGACCCTGAGTTTTGTATGAAAAATTACAAAATTTGTATTCTCTAGCGTATATATTTTTACCACTGAAGGACATAGACCCGAGAAGTTGATACTAATTTTATTGTCGTATTTACTCGGATGTGGGAGTTACACTTAAATATTTACAGGTGCTTAAGTATTCATACATTATTTAGTAACCCATTACCACACTAGAGAACGCTGATCGCTTTGAAATTTTCCATGAGGATCCAGGTGTGGAGAAGGACAACGCCTATAATTTTCGATGATGATCAGATAATAATATTGGGATGAAGTGGACCGAAAACTTAATTTTTTGTGTTTTTTTTTTTGAGTTGATCTATAGGCCACAAAGCTCAGCTAAGAATATAGAAGAATACAAAGTTAGATTTTCGTGGAAGGTGTGTGGGTATTATAGTAGATTTTGATCATTTTTATACCCTACAAAACTATGTTGTCAGGGTATTATAGCTTTGTGCAGCCCCAGGAGTTTGTAAAGCCGCGAAATATCCCACCTTAAAGTATACCGATCGTCATATCTCGACTAGCTGAGTCGATCTAGACATGTGAGTCCGTCCGTCTGTCCATTATAATTTGTAAACACGATACAGGCCACAGTTATGGACCAGTCTTCACGGAATTTTTACATGTAGGACGGGTTCTGGCCAATGAAGACCCCTATTGTTTTTGGTAAAGATCGGATAATATTTAGGGGATGAAATGGGCCAAAAACTTATTTTTGTCGGTTTTTCTGGTCGCTCCAGAGACCGCATTTATGGCACAAACATCGCGAATTTTTACATGGAGGAAGGGATCGAGCTAAAGAACAAGCATGCCTGTTTTGATAAA
Organism: Musca vetustissima; assembly: GCF_032173495.1. Lineage (NCBI taxonomy): Eukaryota > Metazoa > Arthropoda > Insecta > Diptera > Muscidae > Musca > Musca vetustissima. Next base: position 37,511 of record NW_026889127.1, read on the forward strand.
GATCGGTCAATATTTAGCGGGTCAAATGGACCCCGACTTATGTGCGAAAAATTACAAAATTTGTATTCTATAGCGTATATATTTACCCCTGAAGGACATAGACCCGAGGAGTTGTTATTATATCCAAGTGGTCCAAGGAGTGGTTGACCTTTAAATTGATAGCAATTATATTGTTGTATGTGCACGGATGTGGAAGTTACACCTAAATATTTGCAGGTATCTCTGTATTCGTGTATTATTTACTAATCCATTATCACTCTAGAGAGCGGAAATATAGCGTTGATCGCTTTGAAATGTTCCATGAGGTTCCAGTAATGATCAAGGACAACGCGAATAATTTTCGGTGATGGTGATGATAATAATTTTGGAATGAAGTGGACCGAAAACTTAATTTTTTGTGTCATTTCCGAGTCGATCTATAGACCACAAATGCTGTACTGAATACTCGTAATATTCGGAAAATATATCAGTGTAAGGAAGAGGTACTGTTTACCTCTAATCGGGCAAGAAGGTGCAAATATCACGAAATATTGCCCAGGCTGGGAATAAACATCCGCAGAAAGTTTGAGTTCCGTGGTAGTTGTGTAGGTTATCGTATGGTCGGCCCCGTCCGACTATACTGCCCCGCTCACTGGTTATAAAAATTACACTGTGCTACAAAATAACAAACATTTTTTTTTTCAGGGATTCTAATGTACCAATTCTGTTTAGCTGTAGTCCCTGGATCACGAAAATGCCTTTGGTTTTTCTGAGTCACTTCGAAAATTAATTTTATAACGATAAATATAGAGAAAAACGTGGTTTCATGGATTTTCCATTTGAAACTTGAATAACTTATTTACTTTATAACGGATTTATATTATTCTTTTTTTCTTTCGAAGAGTACAATTTTTCCCTTCAAACAAGATATATATTTTGTAAATCGGTTGAGGATTGGCTGAGTTACAGCGGTTGGAATGTGAAAAAATGCGCATAAAATGACAAAATTTATTTTTCTTCGGACTGTACGATGAAATTATGATATCAAGCCATATAAGTTTTATTATATTACGGGGAAGAAAATTAAATTAGCTTTCGAAAATGATAAAAATCAAAAAAATCGGTTAAAAAATGGATGACTTATACACATTTTTGTATTGATTCTATGCATATTATCTAAAGGAACTATGGGTCTATCTCGTTTCCTTTTGCCTGTTACAAACATAACGGTTTGTAACAGGAAACGACACAGACCCATATTTCCTTTAGAGAATATGCATAGAATCAATACAAAAATGTGTATAAGTCATCCATTTTTTAACCCATTTTTTTGATTTTTATCATTTTTGAAAGCTAATTTAATTATCTTCCCCGTAATATAATAAAACTTATATGCCTTGATATCATAATTTCATCGTACAGTCCGAAGAAAAATAAATTTTGTCATTTTATGCGCATTTTTTCACATTCCAACCACTGTAACTCAGCCAATCCTCAACCGATTTACAAAAAATACATCTTGTTTGAAAGGAAGAATTCTATTCTATAATATTAATAACTATTCTATATAATATTAAATTCCATTTTATAATATAAATCCGTTATAAAGTAAATAAGTTATTCAAGTTTCAAATGGAAAATCCATGAAACCACGTTTTTCTCTATATTTATCGTTATAAAATTAATTTTCGAAGTGACCCAGAAAAACCAAAGGCATTTTCGTGATCCAGGGACTACAACTAAACAGAATTGGTACATTAGAACCCCTGAAAAATTTTCGTGTCGCACAGTGTTATTTTTGACAGATGTCTGAATCCATGCCCATATTTTTGAAACCACAAAATATATAAAACTTTATTTTTATTATTCGATACAGTTTTTTTGTATCAGATTATTTAAATTCCCTATAGTGACATTTCGGACAACATGAAACTACTCACTTGATTGCTTTAATTTTTTTCATTATTACACTACTTCATTCCATTCATGACCACCAAATCCATGTCATTCACAAAAATAAAATCCAACCATTCGCTCTGTTTATGGTCACATCAGAGGTGCAAATTAAATTAAAAAGAATTTCGAAATAAACGTTTTTGTTTGGCTACTGTTGGTTTTTTTATTTTATACATATGTATGTATGTTTGTACATATATTTTATTGCATCTCTAATTAAATTTAAAATTTTGACATTTACTGTGAAATAATTCAAATTTCTGCCATATAAACATAGAGACATTAAAGAGATTTTTTCTGGAGAGCAAAACTACAATTTATGAAAATATTTTCTTGAAATTTAAAAAAATCCAATTCATTTATATTCGTGATTTAAAGCCAAATCCTGATCCACCATAACATTGTTTTTATTTTTGTTTTTGGTTTTATCCACATGAAATTTTAACAGGTTTTCATATATTTTATTTTTTTTTCAATTTTAATTCTGCCAGACAACTGCTGTCCTACAACATAATTTCATATTTCTATTTTATAAAATATTCAAGAATTTATATATTCATAATTTCAGTTTATAGAAATTATCTGGTTTTCTTTTGGCCGATTGTTTCGATTGTTTTTTTTTCAAATTAATATGACATATATATGTATGTACATTATTATTATTATTAGATGGCAATATATGGCTCATATATAACCACACTTCCGATAGGTGGTGTTGCGACAGCAATTGGGTATTTAAATTCTAATTTTTTCTACATTCTTACTAGAATCAAAGATAGATTTTTTATGTTTCCAGTTTTATTTTGAAATTATTTGAAATAATTATGAAATATATAGAATTAGGATAAAAAAGTTTCCCCAAATTTAATTAAAATACTTTTTAAAATCTTTCTTTCTTTCAATTAAATTTCTTCAAACATTTCCAAACCAACAAAAATAAAATTGTCTACAACTCACACATGAAGTAATTGGTCTTTCTTGTGGTTTTTATTTTGAAATTCATTACTGAATAATGAATTCATTTTGTCTTTTCCATCACTTCTCTTTCATTTGAATTTCTTTTGTTATTAAGGATGTGGGGTTGGCATTATTATTATTATTATTTTTTTGTATTAATTTCATTACAATTGACCTTCATCAGAGCTGTGTAATTATGTAAAACTTCTATGGAATTTCGATTGGTAATCCAAAGGTGTTAGACAAAATTAGTTAGAATAGCAATGGAGTTGGGCAAGAGTAAATTATTTTGTTTTTGTTTTCGAAAAGAAAAAAACCAAATATTTCCAACCACAACCGTTATTAATAATAATTTTACGGCAATCTTTCATAATGACCGATATTAATCAACGCAACTGAAATCTTGATGACGTGCAAGGCTAAATGTGTGCAAAAGTTTTGCTGTGGTTTATATTTTTCTAAGGAAACATAAATCAGCAAAAAATAATAATAATAAATATTATTAAGTAATAATATATGTGAATATTAAAAAATTATTAAGAATTTTTATAAATAGACAAAATGTCCCACTTTATTGTGTACAAAAGACATTCAAAAAGTCTTCAATGATAGACTATCTGTGATAGATTAAAAAAATCTAAAATATTGATTTTTATAATACCCTGTTGTCAGGGTATTATAGCTTTGTGTAGCCCCAGGAGTTTGTAACGCCGCGAAATATTGGTCCTAGACCTACCTATAAGTATACCGATCGTCATATCTCGACCAGCTGAGTCGATCTAGATATGTGTGTCCGTCCGTTTGTCCATTATAATTTGTAAACACGATATAGGCCACAGTTATGGACCAATCTTTACGATATTTTGCATGTAGAATGGGGTTTGGCCAATGAAGACCCCTTTTGTTTTTTTGTAAAGATCGATTAATATTGATCCTAGACCAACCTCTAAGTATACCGATCGTCATATCTCGACTAGCTGAGTCGATCTAGACACGTGTATCCGTCCGTTCGTCTGTCCATTATAAATTGTAAACTCGATACCGGCCACAGCTATGGATCAATCTTCACGAAATTTTGCATGTAGAATGGGTTCTGGCCACTGAAGACCCCTATTTTTTGGTAAAGATCGGTTAATATTTAGCGGGTGGAATTGACCAAATACTTAATTTTTGTCGGTTTTTCTGGTCGCTCCACCGCAATTATGCGAATTTTTACATGGAGAAGGGGATCGGGCCAAAGAAGAATAATGCGACTTTTGATAAAGATCAGTCAATATTTAGCGGGTCAAATGTACCCTGATTTTTGTGTGAAAAATAAAAAAAATTATAGCATATATATTTACCCCTGAAAGAAATAGAACAGAGAAGTTGATAGTATATCCAAGAGTAGTGGTTGACCTTTAAATTGTTACCAATTATATTGCCGTATATACTCGGATGTATTCATATATTATTTAGTAACCCATTACCACACTAGAGGGCGAAAATATAGCGCTGATCGCTCTGAAATTTTCCATGAGGATTCAGGTATGGTCAAGGACAACGCCTACAATTTTCGATGATAATCAGATAATAATTTTGGGATGAAGTGGACAGAAAACTTAATCGATCTAAAGGCCACAATTGAAAGTCGGACAGCACAAAACAACCAACGGTGAAGGGAATCTAGGCTAATTACTTGCCTAGATTCCCTTCACCGTTGGCTGTTTTGTGCTGTACTGAATATTAGTAATATTTGTTGACCTCTAGTCGGTCACGAGAGTGGAAATATCGCGAAATAGTGCCCAAACTCAGAATATAGAGCCACACATTGTTAGATTTTCTTCGATGTTGTGTAGAGTATCATATGGTCGGCCCCGTCCGGCTATAATGCTCAGCTCACTGGTTTAAACATATATTTTGAAATACATTAGCAGAGCATGGAATTTTTATACTCTCAGCCTTATGGCTGAGCACTTTGCTATGGCAAAAATGTGCCTCATCGAAATATTGGTATTACACCCCATGTTTCTTTGGAATATGTTTCAGGCAATTTACAAATCATCCAAACTTTGCACATCGTATTTTTACCTTAATTTAGAATAAATCTGTAGATAGGACCCATTGGGGCACTCCTTCTGGTGCTTCCCACAAAAAGTGTAAATATTTTGAAAACATCTTAACCATTATCAGGCGAATGGCATGTCCGATTTGATACAAACTACGCACATCGTAATATTTCTTCTAAATATAAATCAAGTTCGAAAATGGGGAATATCGGTCCACTACTTCTGGTACCTTCCACATAAAATGGTTAAAATTTCGCTGAAAATTAATTTTATATCATAAGTTTATCATTTGTGAACCGAACTTCACAAAACCTAATATTTTAACCATATTTGTGTAAAGTGAAAATTTAAAATTTTTATAAATCTATCTTCGGACCTGTTCTAGAGTTGGTAAAAACATTACGATGTGTCAAATCGGACATTCGATTTGACCCAAATATATTTTTACCAATACTAAAGTAAGTCCGAAGATAGTGTCCACACAATTTTTTTTAATGTTTATAAATCCAATATAGAGCGAATGGAATGTCCGATATGAATCAAATACTGAACATATTCGTATTCTTACCAATTCAAACTCGAGTTCGAAGATTGGACTCTTTGGTCTACTTCTTTTGAAACCTCCCCCACCAAAGGTACTAATGTTGAAAATTTGTTAACCTAATAACTATTGCATGGAATGTCCGATTTCATACAAAATACGCACATCGTAATATTTCTTAAAAATTTAAATCAATTCAAAGATGTGATGTCTGATACCTCCCACACAAAACGTTCAAAATGTTGCTGAAATTCTATTTTATTATATGTTATGTTGAACCCCACCCATTCTCGATTTTAATTTTTCAAGATTTTCAATGGGCTGGTAAATCAATACCAATGCTTGTTAAGGTTTGTAACTTTGTACATATATATTTGAAGATTTAAAAGAGAAGAAAAATAATTTACAAAAAATTTTTGTCATTGTTTTGTTGTTGTTTTTTGTAATTAAAGAAAAGTCCTTATTTTTGATGGCGGGCATGATAATCCTCACTGGAACATCGGAATCCGAAAATTCCAACGGTGTTAGAAAAAGTACATGTCTGGCTCTCGTATGAACTAGGATTATTGACTCCGCTCTAAAATTAACAAAATGGCGGACCTTTGATAAAATATTTTTTGGAAAATCGTCGATTTTTGACCAAAAATCAAGTTAAAAAATAAGGAAGATCTTCACCGATTGGCTTTATCCTAGTTCGTACGATAGCTATACACTCACAGAGAAACGTGTAAAAATTTGGAATCGATTGGGTTATTAGTTTTTGAGTTATCGTGCCCGCCATTCGCAAAAGAGAAAAACGCGTTTAAAGTTTGAGAAACCCTTTAGCCGTCATTTGATGCTGACACAATAAATCGGCTATATATTCAAGAGTTCTTGAGATTTTGACTTGAAATTTTGTAGAGACATTCTTGAATTAGTGTAAAATCGAATTAAATCAAAAAAATTGTTGACCCCGAGAATGGGGGGTCCCCTTAAATTGTAAACAAAGTACAGGTCACATTTATTATCCGAGTGAGATGAAATTTGGCAAGATAATTTATTTGGCTCAATGACAAACCCTATTGAAATTGGTGGAAAACGGTTCAGATTTAAATATAGCTTCCATATATATTAGTTTGGGGAAAAAGAAATCCAGAAATCCGAAGTTCCAAAATTAGGCGATTAGCATAAAATTTTACACAATGTACTAGAGTTAGGATAGGCTAACCGATTTCGCTAAAATCGCTTCAGATTTAGATATATCTCCCATATATGTATATCTTCGTCCAATTTTTAGTAAATGTTCGGTTCACATATAATTACAGATCACATATTTAATTATGTCTAATATCATGTCAATGGTCCTTCAAAAATGCGACGTCTCTTAGGATACATCTCTTGAAAATACCCAAAGTGGTAAACCTTACTGGTTTGAAATAAATTTGAAATCGCTTTGGAATTTTAAATCAGATCAGATTGCTTCTCTGGTTTTCTAAAGAAAATTATCCTTTGGATTTGACGCATATGTTGATTAATTTTTTCCACCTAATTTACCCAAGGCCAATAGTATTTAAATATTTCGATTCGATTACGAATTTAGCTATTTTATTTGGCCATTAACTCTCGCTTACAAATCTGGTAATTGAAATAACCATTTAGAATATTTAAAATGTCAATGTAATAATTTTTTTGTTCTTCACATATGGACAAACATCATGTCTTTGGGTATTGTAATCAATAAAATAAGTGACAGCTAGTCACTGACAATGGCACACACATACACACTTAATTCAAGATTAAAATAAGAATCAAGTGGTAAAGCGGTTAACATTGTTGAACGTCAAATTTACATGGTAGCTCAATGTGATGGACCCACTTTAAAATTACAATTTAAAAAAACAATGACACATTTTTTTTTTTAAATGTCAAAATAATGAAATAGTTTCTACACATGAAAGATATTCCCACGTAAGATTTTTTTTTTTTTCAAATTTCTAAACAAAATTGTAATTTATGTTTATTTTTTATTAATAGTAATCTCTACTTGTTTTCTTTGAATAATTTTATTTCATTTTTAATCTTCCATCTCTTTTTTTGTTACCTTTGCAGATTGTCCACACTGTGTAGACGATACGCAATACATGAACAAATGGACGATGCCGCTGTTGAAACTTGGCGAAAAGCGTTATTATCTTGGCATCTTCTTCAAGGTAAGTGACATTCCATGCAGCGTTGTTGGCGTTAGCGTAACCGTAACCGTAACCAAGCGCTGCTAGCCAACCAAACAACCCGACCGACCGACCAGCGTGGCTACTTGACAAGTCCACACTTAGGCCATGTTGGGCACTCTCACACAGCTCCTCTGCTTGTTTCGTGGAACTTGTCTTGTAGTTAGGGTATGTAGGTAGGTAGGATGGTTGGTTGGTTGCTAGGTCTGGCAGTTGCTACTACCACTCATATTTACATTAATTGATGATGGGTTAGTTGGTTGGTTGACTGGATGGCCACCGGTTGCCTAGGTGAGTCTCACAGAAATGACCACTTTGTTGGAATATTCAAATGGGTGTCTTTTCGTTTTGATTTGTTTTGGAATTGCCATTAAAATTCAATAAATCAATGAATGATGGCAATTGTTGGAATGGAGATTCTACAGCGACGATTTGAACTTTTTCCATGCAAATGCGTTAATAAATCATGACACGACAAGTCAATGGCACAGAATGCTCAGCAGACAATTTGTGCATTCAGTAATCAAAGAAGAACAACAGCTTTTTTAAGAAAAAAATGTTTATCGCCATAAACACTTGTTCAATTTAGTTTTGAATATATTGTCAAATGATTTTTTTGTTATTAATTATTTATTAAACAAAAATATGCATACCAGAGGCAGGTGTTTTCAGACATCATATGCATATTTACAAATATATGTCTGCAGAAGGTCTAGTAAAAGTTTTCAGTTTACAAAATGATATTTTAGAAGAACCTCTGTCTACACATTTCGGAGGTAGTTTGTCTATAAAAGTCCTTTAGAAAAATTTCGAGCAATATAACATCTCCAATTTGTAGATGACCAAGATATTACGAGGATGTTCTGTTCGTATATGGTTCCGACCGAATTTTAGTATAGACCCTATCCTCCTTTTTTTATACCCTCCACCATGGTCATATAAAATGTAAATCTCATGGTGGAGGGTATAAAAAGTCCGGTCTGACGAAACTTAACTCTGGCATTTCAAGGTCCCGTCCAATATTTTAATGTACTACTCCATTTTGCAACCTAAAAATTTGATAAAAATAACTCCGGCTGAAAATGATCAATATTTGTTTGCTTTTTAGCGTAATCCACATATAAGGACCCCGATCGATTCCTGACACTTTTCGATTCCTTGTTTATAAAAAACCTCTCAGAAGGTCTTCTATCTTCAGAGGACCATGAGCAGGTTTTCTGTGTGTAAATCTTATGAGGATTTTCTCTTTATAGAAGGTAGTTGGACTATCTTTTGAAGGTCTTATGTCTACAGAGGACCAGTAAAATGGTTTCTAGTTTTCTGTATATAAATGTATAAGGACATTTATAGAAAATATTTAGAAGTGGGTCTATAGTCTACAGAAAACCTGCAGATGAACTTCTCTTTTGAAAGCATTTAAAGGGGCTTCTGTTACTTAAATACCTTTTATATAAGTTATTTTGTATATGTAGAAAATATTTAAAAGGTCTTCGGTGTGTAGGATAGATTTAACTGATGTTTACAGAATATTTTCGAAGTTTTTCTGCCTTAAAAGGTACTTTTTAAAGTGTTCCAACCGAAGTGGCTACAATTAGGTATTTTAAGGACTTGACACATTTTCGTATTATTATAATTAGGAATTTCAAATTCTCAAATGGTCCCAATAGACCCAATCTTTAAAATGAGCGGAGCAGTATAGTCAGACGGGGCCGACTGTACGATACCCTACACAACTACCACGGAACTCCTACTTCCTGCGTATTTTTTTATTCCGATATTTCGTGATAGTTGCACTCTCTTGCCCGATTAGAGGTCAACAGCACCTCTTTCTTACACTTACATATATGCTGAATATTACTAATATTCTCTACTGCTTTTTTAATTACGAGTCCAGATTCCCTTCACCGCCTTTCAATAGATCGACTCTAAAAAACACAAAAAATTAATTTTCCGCCCACTTCATCCCAATATTATTATCTGATCAGGGTTACTAAATAATATCTGAGTACGTAGTCACGGTCCATTTGACCCGCTAAATATTGACCGATCTTTATCAAAACAGGCATCCTTATTATTCCATGGCCAGATCCCCTTCACTATGCAAAAATTCGATGTTTGGGCCATAATTGTGGCTTCTGGAGCGACAAGAAAATCAGACAAAAATAAAGTTTTTGGTCCATTTCATCCCCTAAATATTATGGACGGGTTCATTGGCCAGAACCCATCCTACATGCAAACTTTCGTGAAGATTGGTCCATAATTGTCTCCTGTATCGAGTTTACAAATTATAATGGACAGATGGACGAACGGACACACATGTCTAGATCGACTCAGCTAGGTATACTTAAAGGTGGATCTAAGACCAATATTTGGCGGCATTACAAACTCTTGGGACTGCACAAAGCTATAATACACTGTCGAATATAGAATTTCAGGGTACCAACGATTAAAAATACTGCTCGCAAGTAAGCGAATGTTTTGAATAGTGAATATATTCGACAGTTGAGAAACGTCGACTTCGATTACGGTTAATTATGGATTATGGTTCCACTTTTTGGCATATGCTAAAGATAAAAAATAGGTCCACATTTTGGCATAGTTTCCATAAAAGGATGTTGACCGATTTTAGGTATTTTGAACCGAAGTAGCCGTAATGTGGATTCTAGAAGGGTAAAAATAATCTTCGTAGAATATAATGTTTCGCTCAATTTTCAGTATTTTGATAGTCGTAGACACACAATGCAATCCATTTAGAATCTTTGCCAATGGAAGAGACTGATTTTGCGGATTCTGTGGAGATAAAATATGTACTCGCAGCAAATTTTCATCGTAGAAACATTTTTGGAGTTGGGTACCATGTAAAGGTTAAGAACTATTTTATGTGTTTTGAAGGCTCTATCCTGCTTTTCTAAGAGAAGTAGCTGTAATTTGGAATTCCATATTCAGAGGTCTTCATTGACCAATAAAAGGTATTTTACATCAAAAGAAGGTTGTTGGAGGAATTCTACGATTAAAAGAGTTCTTTAGAGGTCTTATATGCGCATCAGAAGCCCGTCAAAGGTCTTTTTGGTCAATGAAAGGCATATAAAGGCCGAAAATCTATAGAGTTCCTATAATGACCGTCTAGGATCAATAGAAGGCATGAAGAGGTCTCCGTAAACAAACTCTTTGCAGAATTCTTTAACTGCGATATTGTTTTTATTATTTTTACATAGCTACCAGTTTATGACTTCTCATTTTCGATAAGAAGCTTGGATTTAAAAAAAATCTATTTTTCTAGGCCCATAAGAAGTTTGGATTTTTCATACATTAAATTTGTCATTCCTAGAAATATAATTATGTTTATATTTTTTTTCGACCTTTTGAATGTTTAGAAATATTTTCCTGAGATCCCATAAAGTATAAATTCTTGATCAGAATAAAATTCTATGTCGATTTAGCCCTTGCTATAGAGCTTGCAATATTGAAAATAGAGCTTTGACATTTTGCACATACTTTGCTACGACTACAGGGATCGTTGGTATTGAAAATGGGGTATATTGGTCCATTTTTTGTTATAACCCCCATTTTTCGGCATTCGTGTTTCAAGCGAATTAACTGTAATTTGGCATTTTCATTACTCATACAAAGGTCAATCGACATGTTCGGTATGTACAAGGACCTGGTTACGCATTTCGTTATCTTCTAGCCCGTTTTTTTCTCCCTTTTTATTTTTTATTATTGTACTTTCTTTGTATTTTTATTGGAATTCCACTTTGTGTTCATTTTTCCAATTTAAATAACAACTATAAATTCTTTTCAACGCCTTACATACTTCACCAACTGTTGTTTTTGTAATGCAAAATGCAACAACACATTTTGTAATGCAAATACAAATTCAAATTGAAAATAAAATATCAAGGTGAAGTTGAAACTAGAATAAATACCCGTAATCTGGTTTAAGTTCAAGGTCATTTTACAAGACTTGTTAGACAATTTGTGTGTTTTGTTGTTGTTGTAGGCTTTTATTATTTATTATTATTACATGCAGCTGCCTTAGACAATTATTATTCTAACATTCCAACTATTAAACATTAATGATTTTTTGATCGGCATTTAAGTGTTTAACCTGTTGCATTTAAATTATATGTCATATTATTTGTTGAAATTTAAATACAACAGGTTAAAGACTCAGATGCCGATCAAAACATACAAAATCTGACCATTGACGTAAAGCCAAAACTTGATATTGATTCATAAAAATAAATAGAATTTTATTTTTCAACTATTTAGTTTTTTTTAGTGATGAGTAAAGTTGTTCTACTACTCGAATCTCTTGGGTTGCCTAGTGCCATGTTGGGTGTTCAGTTTCTTTAGTTTTTTTTTTTATTTTTCAATTCAAAATTCTTCTTCGCATGTCTGTTCAAAGTCTTCTATTTATTGAAACGGGTTTTTTATTTATGACCAAAATGCTTCAAATGCCTATATTTTCATTTGTATGTATGTATGTGTGTGTGTATTATTAATTTTATCCCAAAAATAGTTTAGAATTTGGAAACTGTTTTGATTGTCAATTGTTAAACCAGTGCAGTTGAAATGAACACAAAATAAATGATTTTTTTAAGTCTTCATTGCAGTGGGTATGTGAAGGTCAGCCTGATTCTATTTTGGAAAATATATGAAGCGAAACAGTATAAATCTTTGAAAATCAAGAGTCATACAAATAGATAATATAGAAGAAGAACAAATATGATATTAGACGGAAGTAAAGCTGCGGAACGCAAATATGAGCATTAGAAGAGCTTGAAAGAACACGGACTATTTGAATATAGAATTTCGGCTAAGAAATGTGGAGTTCGAATCATAATTTTGGATTCTATAGTTACTAGAAAAAAAAAATAGATAATAAGAAGTTAAAAAATTGCCATGCTTGTATACCCATTACTATTAGTTGGATATTCAAAATACCTAAGTTCGATGGGGACTAGAATATAAAGGCTATGCTTATAGTTCGATTTTGGTAGGAAGGTTTAACACTTAATGTAAACATGAAATATCAAATGATGCCATTTCAGTTGAAAAACGTACCGAAAATCTTCAAATTACCGAATAAATTAAGCCTATTTCCCCATCTTACGTCAATGTTAGTAATTTCAAATGATATTCATACAAATAAAATTGGTTGGTGAAAACCGGTATAAAAATCGTATTTATTATCTGAAACCCCGGTTCAAAAATGAAGGGATCTGGTATTCATGACGTGTTTGGTATAATGGTATCTATTTTATTATAAATATCATGGAGGAATGCGACAGTTCTTAATAATTCACAATTTATTCGAAATGTATTGGTGTACGTAGATATAAGGTTTTCTGAACAAGGATCAGATAAATGTGCAAAAGAACAATTATCAGGATTTTTTAAACTATTTAAAATCGAGCACGAGAATCCGAAATGCCAAATTACATCCTCTTCAGACTTACCGATCTATTATAGGAAGCATTTTTTTGACTTCCATAAAAAGACGTGCAGGTCTTCAACAATAAGTCTTACTGTTATTCTACAAGAAGAACATCTGGAGTTTTTAAGGAGTTCCTTTTTATTTTACGAATACCATTTGGTAATTTTTATGCAGATCTTCTTAAACCCCTATTAATTTTTACTATGAAATCTATCTAGTCTTCTATTAAAAGGACCTTTCATGTGTGGGTGTGTTTTTCTTCTAAGACGTCCCTGTTGGTCTTCTAGAAGAAGGTTTTATGGTTTCCAGTAAGAATAATATATGGTCTTCTGTGGGACTTACATAATTGACTTCCTGGTCTCCAATTGCAACATCTATTCAGATCTTCTATGTGTCTTCTATAAGAAGACAAGAAGTCCTTGGGGTCTTCTATAAAAACCTTCCGGTCATCTATAGGAATAACTCCTATAAGATTATATACTGGTCTTCTATCTGAAGATATGCTGGCATTCTATACGAAATAATTTTGTATTCCATAAGAAAACCTTTTGTTTTTCTATTATAAATCTATTTGACATTCCATATAATATAAATAATAAGATCGTTAAGTCTTATATAGGTATACGTTTCGGTCGTCAATGTGTAAATCAGCTAGTCTTTTGTGACGACACATTCTGGTATCATATAAGAAGAAATTTTGACCTATTAACAGAAATTATCCTGGTCTTATATAAGAGGACTTAATGAAGATCCTTAATGGAGACCTAATGGTCATCTATAATACCTGGTTTTCCACATGAAGATTTTTGGTCTTCTATAAGAACTTTTGGACTTATAAAATTGACTTCCCGGTCTTCTATTGAAGTTTCTCTCTTCAGGTATTCTATGAAAAATCTACTGGTCTTCTGTAGGAAGCCATTATGGTCTTTTAAAAACAAAGCTCCTGGTTTTTTACAGATTACTTTCTGTATGTTCTATAGGAATATACCCTATACGAAAACCTTCTGGGTTTACAAAATTAAATCTTCTGTATAGGAGAAACCTATTGATCTTGTATAAGAAAACATTTTGTTCCTCTATTATAAAAACTTCTAAAATAACATATAAACTGTTCCGGTCTCCTATAAAGAAGACGTTCTTCTTTTCTGGTTTTAAAAATATTATGTTCCAGATTTATAAAATCCTCTTCAAGTATATGAAGACCTTCTACAGATTTTATAGGCTTCTGTGAGAAGTGGAGACATTTTGGTCTTCTATAGAAGTTCTTCTGCTAAGCAATACGAATACATTCTAAATCTATTGGTCTAATATAAGAAGTTTTACCAATATTCTATAATACAATCTACTGGAAGACTTCTGTGACGATACACTCTGGTATCCTATTTTGAACTTATATATAGTGTGACTTCTATTGAAGTTTCTATTCAAGTCTTCTATACGAATATTTTCTGGAAACCTTCTGGCCTTCTATATGAAAAACATTTGGGTATTATATCAGAAAAACACTTTTGTTCTTCTATTATAAAAGCTTCTGAAATTCAATATGAAGTTTTCCGATCTCTATAGAGAATACCTTCACTCAAGAGAATACCTTTTCCAAGTATATGAATACCTTCTACAGATTTTACAAGCTTCTGTGAGAAGTGGAGAATTTATGGTCTTGGAGAATATTTTGGTCTTGTTCTACTGGTCTTTTATAAGAAGATTTGCCATTATTTGCCACTTGGTAGACTTCTGTAACAAATGTTTCTGATCTTCTGATCTATTTGTCATATATGCATAAGAAAATCTTTTGATCGGTCTTCTTAGTTCATATCGGCTTGTCGCCGCTATGTTTTTTCTGTTTTTTGTTCCAACTCTCCTCCATTTAACACACATTGAATCTTTCCAAACTTCCGCTGGCTGTTAATTGAATTGTAAATTACAACACTTTTAATTGTCACTTCGAATATCAGTAACTGGTTAACTGACATTTGTGGTGTCATTCAAATCATGACAAACTTGTTATTTTCTAATATTCCCATAAATTCACAAAAGACAAATTCGCTACCAATTTACAACAAAACACAGCAACAACAACATCAATTTGTGTGTTTTCTGTGATTTTGAAATAATCATAAATTCCGCAAACAAATGCTTTAATTAACGCAATGAATTTTCACATTTCAAAATCCAATGACAGACGGACTGGCAGGTATCGGAGGTTCGAAGACATATGTATGTCCACTGTGCGTACATATGGTCACCAACTGCAATGTGTAGAACTCGGTCACAATGTGTGGAGTGGAGAATTTAGGTTATTGGTTCAGACAGATTGAAGAAACGCCTCGAAGGTAGGAAAATTACATCACTGATGGAATGAAATCACTCAAAAAAAAAAAATTCTCAACAAAATATAAAAATCCAAACTATAACATGTTTTAACTAATTACCACTGACATTATCATTAACGAAAAATTCGAAAAGTATCCGCAGTCGAATCGACATTTGAGAATCAAATTAAATATCAATGGCAATTGACTGGCTGGCTGGCCACCATTTGACCACCATTCGGTGTGGCCAAATACCAAACATGGTAATTATGACAATTTAACGCACGATCGCCAAAAAAATGTTGTAATCCAGTTGGGCTACTTACCGCCGGCCGGTTAGGTCCAAGTTGGTGTTGTACAGCTCGTTATTTTAATCTTTTCTTAGTTTGAAAATTTAATTCTGTTTTTTTTTCATTCTTGTTTTTGGGGCTTCCATACGCACCATCTGTTGTTGGTAAAATATCAACAGAGCGAGCGGAATGGAGTTTGTTGTTGCCAGTTGTAATAGCAGCTGTTAGTTTCGTTGAATAGGCAAATTAAGAAATTTTGTGACAGATACAAATAAATATTTTTTTTTTTTGTTAAGTGCTAAAATTAAATAATATAAAATATGACTAATGACTTGTGTATTAGAGAGGTTAAGATAAAAAAATTTTTAAGTAATTATTGCCCAATACTATGGTAATAATAATAAATGGAATTGAGTTATACAAATCTAGATGACGGAAATATTGCAGATTGCCCATAGTGAAAAATATTTAAAAATTAAGAAATCGTTGAATATTTATTTTAAATTACAATAAATTAATACATATAATTTCAAAAATTTATTTTAAAGCATTTGATATTTTTAGAAGATCATTTGGTAGTTTATTAGAAAAAATTACGGTTTTGAGTACCGCAAATTGTAAGACTAAAATAAAATGTATTTTATAATAATACCATTTTCTATCTCCAGAAGACCTCTTCGATATCTTCAATATAAACCAGTAAGGAAAGTAGTAAAGTCGGACGGGGCCGACTATATGATACTCTTCACCTCTTTGGGTATATTCAAAAGATGAATCCTAACAGACGTCGAATTTTTGAAAGACCATAAAAATGAAATTGGATCCGAAGGCATGCCATTCTGCAACCTATACTAAATTTTTCATTTGGTGAGATATAGAGTGGCTTCTTACAATGGGATACAAATATGTAAATCAATTTAAAGCAAATATCAATCGGACACCCGTTGATTATTTGAATAAATATCTGATAAACATGAGGAGTTTGGAGTACCATTTACTTAAAATCGGACGAAAATATATATAAAAACTATATCTAAATCTAAACCGATTTCATCGAAACTTGTCACAGGTTTTGAGTTCTTGATGCAACATTTACTTAAAATCGGGGGAAAATATATACGGTAGCTCTATTCAAATTTGAACTGATTTCAACAAAACTTTCCACATGCTAGGTTATATTAATTCAGTACTTTATTTAGTACACTATGCCAAATTTCGAGCAAATCGAAAGATATATAGGACCTTTGGTACACCAGTTACATTAAATCGGACGAAAATATATATGGGAGCTATATCTAAATCTGGACCGATTTCCAGGAAACTTTAAATACATAATTCCAGACCTAATTCAGTACACTATGCCAAATGTCGTGCAAATCGAAAGATATATAGGGACTATGGTGTACCATTTACATTAAATCGGACGAAAATATATTTGGGAGCTATATCTAAATATGAACCGATTTTCACGAAATTTAAAACACATCATTCTAGCCTCAAGTTAGTACCCTGTGCTAAATTTCGTGCAAATCGAAAGATATATAAAACCTATGGTACACCAAATCGGACGAAAATATATATGGAAGCTATATCTAAATATGGACCGATTTCCAGGAAACTTTAAATGCATCATTCCAGACCTAATTCAGTACGCTGTGCCAAATTTCGGGCAAATCGAAGTATATATAGGGACCGTTTACATTAAATAGGACAAAAATATATATGGCAGCTATATCTAAATCTGAACCGATTTTTCCCAATTTCAATAGGGTTCGTCCTTGGGCCAAATAAGTGCGCTGTGCCAAATTTCATCCAATTCGGATCATAAATGCGACCTGTACTTTGTTTACAATTTAACATGGACAGACAGACGGTCGGACGGATGTACGGGCGGACGGCGGACATGCATAAATTGACTCAGAAAGTGATTCTATGCATATTCTCCAAAGGAACCATGTGTCTATCTCGTTTCCTTTTGCCTGTTAGTGGGGTGAAGGGTATAAAAAGAGGAAGTGGTATTTGATAAGAAGAAGTTTAGATATTTTATGTTAAGTTCTGTTCTGATGTTCTTTATATGAATAATAAGTTTATTAGGTCTTATATAGGAATACATTTTTGTCTTCAAGTATAGTCGGACGCGGCCGATCATACGATACCCTACACAACTACGACTGAGTTCTAACTTTCTAAGGAAGTTTATTCCGAGCCTGGGAAATATTTCGTGACATTTGCACCCTCTTACCCGATTAGAGGTCAACAGCACATCTTTCATACACTGACATATTTTCCGAATATTACTAATATTCAGTACAGACCTTCTTATTACTTGTCCAGATTGACTTCAGCGTGGGTTGTATGGTGATAATCGGCTTATAACTTTGGCCTATAGATCGACTAAAAAAATAAACAAAAAAATAAGTTTTCGGTCCACTTCATCCCAAAATTATTATCTGATCACCGAAAATTATAAGCGCTGCCCTTGACCATAACTGGAGCCCATGGAAAATTTTAAATCGATCAGCGTTATATTTCCCCTAGTGTGGTAATGGATTACTAAATAATATCTGAATATATAAGCACCTGTAAATATTTATGTGTAACTCCAACATCCGAGAACATACGACAATATAATTGGTATCAGTTTAAAGGTCAGCCACTCCTCTTTGTTATGCTATCAACTTCTCGGGTCTATGTCCTTTAGGAATAAATATATACGCCATAGAATCAAAATTTTGTCATTTTCCACACAAAAGTTAGGGTCCATTTGACTCGCTAAATATTGACCGATCTATCAAAACAGGCATGCTTATTCTTTTGCCCGATCCCTTCTCCATGTAAAATTTCACGGTGTTCGAGCCATAATTGCGGCCTCTGGAGCGACCAGAAAAACCGACAAAAATTTCATATTTGGACCATTTCATCCCCGAAATATTAATCGATCTTTACCCGAAACAATAGGGGGTCTTCATTAGCCAAAACCAATCCTACATGCAAAATTTCGTGAAGATCGACTCAGCTAGTCGAGATATGACCTACATATTATTCTGGACCTACATATCTATCGTATGAATTAGGATATATCCTATGGTTGAAGATCTTCTCTATTTTCCGACTTGGTTTTTGGACGAAAATAGGCGATTTTCTAAAAAAAAACTTGTTGGTCTGTCATTTTGGTAATTTTCTACGGAATTCAATAATCCTAGTTCATACCAGAACCATATATGTAGTCTTTCTAATTGCGTTGGAATTTTGAGTTTCGGATGTTCCAGTGATCGGCATTCACGTTCGCCACCGAAAATGAGGACCTTTCTTTGATTACAAGAAACAACAACAAGACCGCAACAACATTTTCTCAATTTATCTACTTTTTTATGTCCTCAAGTCTTTAACATAATGTATGCTCATCCGGTTGAAACCCGTGAACACTGGAAATTGTGAAAGTGGTGGCGGTCCTTTCTCATTAGTAGACCAAACCTTAACCCCTTTCTTTGCAGAAACTTTTTAGAATACATCCAATACCAATAGGAGATCTAGTTATGCCACAAAGAAAAACTTTATTTTATGCATGAAAGTCCTTGGTATAAACCACTATTGAATTTTACACAATTGTTTTCCTTTCCTTACATCAAAGAAAATACCCCTTTTTTCCAGCCATTCACATGAATGGTTACACAGTTGGGAATAATTCTCTGATGGCGTTTTTGATGTGGTCTACAAAAGGTATTACCTTTAATTTTCGACTATGAATGAATGAATGAACAACATATTATATATGAGAGTATGTGTGAATGCGTGTGTATGTGTGTGCGTGAAAATGTTAATACAAATTTCCATTTGTGGTCGTTTGTTAACAATGCCATTGTATTCCCAACATTCTGTTGTAATTAACCCTTTTATGTGTTGGTGTTAAATACAATAGCATCCATTGGAGTGAAAGGAAAATGTATGTTTGGATGTACGAATATGTATTTATGTTTATTTTGTGTAAAGCTACTTTGAAGTGCTGCCACAGATGTTGTGTTCGCCCGATGAACTTTGATGTGTTTGTGTATATATGTACATATGTAATTATTTGAAAGGAGTCCTTGTGAAATATTTCAATTTTCTAGTAGCATTTCTTAGAAAAGCTCATTTTAAATTAATATTCCCATGAATAGTAGATCTCATTTGAAAGTTATCTTCTAACATCATAAACGTGTGTCCTTCCATCCTTTCATACATAATAAGGCCAGAATTTCCTCGAATCGAATGTCATTAATGACCTGTGTAAATGACATAAATGACAGTTCTACTTTACACAGCTCTTGACATTAATACCGAATGGTTTGCTATATTGCTGCTACTGGAGATCGTACAATTCCAACAAACTTTTGCTTACATGTGTGCAATAGCAATATTATTGCACATATGGGTGTGTGTCATATATATGTGCTGTAGGTTTACAATTGAATTAGTAATAATTGTTTTATGGTTGTGAAAATTAATTTATTTCAAAAATCTGCACCAACACCATCTCCATTCGATTTTTAATTCGATTGGTTTTCATTTAATGATGTTGTTCGCACATCACAGAAAAAGTGTTTATGTGTATATATGTTGCTAATGGAGTGTTATTAATTTTGCTGATCATTTTTTTAATTTTTTTTAAATACATGTATATAGAAATTGCCCCTGGAGTCATGGACAAGTGAGGAAAGATAAGAAAGAATATAAAACTTGTGAAAACCCTTTAAAGTTCGACAAGGTATTTATAGTCTCCACCATGAGGTGAATATTCAAGATAAATAAAATCAATCGGGGGTTTTATATGGGAGCTATGTCATGGTAAATTGCTGTTAAGAAGTAAAATGAAATATCAAACTATATACCCTGAGATTGGAAAACTGGGCTGGGGTCTGTAACATATCGAAATCCTTAAAGTACCAGAAATTGAGAGGCAAGGTTATAAGCTACCCAATGGAAACCCAAAATATAAAATTTGATTCAAATCCTCAAAATGTCAAATTATGGGCCGTTATCAATACATTTTATAGAGAGATTTTCTACCCTATAAGAACCCAAAAACTTGCGCAAACTCCTCAATATAACGAAATTTTGGACCTATTGATATATGCAGAATGGACCTGATAATTAACCGACATTGATAGGTTTTAGTTGAAAGATTTGTTACCCAACAGGAACCCATAACGCCAAATCACAGTCAATTCGGATACCTATCGAAGTTGTAATGAGGCCTTCTAAAGGATGAAAAAACTTTCATATGGAAAATTCGGAATGTAGGTCTATTCATTAACATATCTGCTGCAATTTTTCTCAGTGTATAAAATATCTCCTCACAGGATATACAGGTCCTTGGTTTGGTGTATATATATATCTCCTCACAGGATATATAGGTACCTTAGGTTATTTCAAAATTTCGACCTACTTTTGTCTTTTTCCATATATAGTTTAATGGCTCATTTTCGAACCGATGTCTATATAGTACCTTAGGTTATTTCAAAATCTACTCGACCTACTTTTGTCTTTTATTTTCCATATATAGGTCCGTGTAAATGTTCCGCCTTATTTACCCTACTTTGACAGACCTAGCCGAATATTGCAATACTTGATTTGGTATTTCGGATTCTCAAAAATATATATAAAAATTTATATAATTCACATATAAAGGTTTCACTCGATTTCTGCCATATTTTCGACCAGATGTGGTCTTTATTTAGTATTTTCTATAAGGATAAAATCCCTTTGACGTTTAAATTTCTTAGAGGATCTCCACCTAAGTTCGACGACTAATTTTAGATATTTATACTAATTTTAGATATTTATACGATACACAGCTATGTTGTGGGAATATTACACATTCGGTTCGGGACAGGGGAATATTTAGGGGAACCAAAATTGACCAAAAAGTTTGTTTTTGTCGCACGAGAGACCACAATTATGATCCGAACATTACAACATTTTATGCAGAGAAAGCGATCTGACCATGGAACAAACATGGCTATTTTCATGCTAATCGGTCAATACATAGCGGCACAAATGGACCCACACATTTGTGTGAAAAACGGCAAAATTTCTCTTATATGGCATATATATGTACCACCCCTAAAGCACATAGACCAGAGAATTTAGACAGGGTGGACAACCCTGGAAAAACAAGATTCAGAAAATATGCTAGGGCAAGAAAGAGGAGCTGTTGATCTCAAGTCGATTAAGAGGGCACACATATCGAT
This sequence comes from Musca vetustissima, assembly GCF_032173495.1. NCBI lineage: Eukaryota > Metazoa > Arthropoda > Insecta > Diptera > Muscidae > Musca > Musca vetustissima. The sequence goes on from NW_026889127.1 coordinate 59,471, forward strand.
CAAGAGGGTACCTAGGAATAAACTTTTATCTTTTCATGCTAGTCGGTCAATACATAGCGGTACAAATGGACCCACACATTTGTGTGAAACACGGCAAAATTTCTCTTATATGGCGTATATATGTACCCACCAAAAGCATATAGACCAGAGAATTTAGACAGGGTGGACAACCCTGGAAAAACAAGATTCAGAAAACATGTTAGGGCAAGAAAGGGAAGCTGTTGACCTCAAATCGATTAAGAGGATACACATATAGCGAAATATTTCCAAGGCTCGGAAAATGGATCCGCAGAAAGTCATAGTTCCGTGTACCCACCAAAAGCACATGGACCAGAGAATTTAGACAGGGTGGACAATCGGGAAAACCAAGATTCAGAAAATATGCTAGGACAAGAAAGGGGAGCTGTTGACCTCAAATCGATCAAGAGGGTATACATATGGCGAAATATTTCCAAGGCTCGGAAAATGGATCCGCAGAAAGTCATAGTTCCGTGGTAGTTGAGTAGCGTATCATTTGGTCGGCCCCGTCCTACCATATTGCTCCACTCATTGATTTTAAGTTCCTATTGACATTTTCCAAAGAAGTAAATGGAATTTCAGTCTTCGGATTCAGACAGAATAGGAAACATCTTTGCAGAAAGTGTTCAATGTGGGACCATGTTTTGGCATAGAGTAGTAGTAGGCCCGTGTTTAAGCATATACTCTTATTCAAATATTTTATAGTTGATAGCCGTAAACTAATTTTCTTTAGTTTTGAGTTTCGATTTTCAGTTCAGAAAAGCTTCATGTATGCAACCTGAAGTTCGTATGAAGGTTTAGGTTTTCACGGGAATTTCTTTCAGCAGAAGTTTTTATAATTTGGCTTTTCGGCTTCTAAAATATATATATATATATATATGTTCTCGTGGATCCCGACCACTTTTTAGAAATTTAGAATGCACTGACCTCATTTTCGTACCGAAGTGATCGATTTCTGGCATTGTTTTCATTCAATTTTTCATCAATAAATGCATTAATTTGTCATTTGCGTTGAACTATCATTAAAAGTTCTTCAAAATATTTCTTTCTGGGGGAAGAACCAATGAAGAGTTTATCTTATCTTTAGGGGACATATAAGAACCCCTAACTATGGTATATTGTCACAATTGACCTTATATATTGATAAAAACCTCCCTTGTAAAAAGGTCACAATGTCTCTCTGATTGCCTCCATTGCAAAAGATAAACACGTAGACGACACCTGACCTGAACTGCAATGTACATTTCGAGAGCAATCGATCAATTAAACGAACACAATGGTCACACATTTTATAATGTCTGGCAGGTTCAGATAAGCATAACTGTCTATTGAATGTCCATTATGTATGTCCTTGGTGTCCTGATACTATGCATGTTGTCTCAATGATAATTAATTACAAATGACAAGATTTTGTAAAAATGAACGCACACACACACACCCACCCACCGAGAAATGACTGTTGATTGTCAATGGATTGCCATGGCGAAATGTGGGGTTTCAATGCCCCAGCCAGGATGGATATTGTGAGCAAGATAAGTGTGTGTATGTGTACCTTAGTACAATAATAAATGAAGACAGATACGCAATTAAATGGTGAAGTTAATATAAAGTCATTATGGAATGTTCGGCAAAGTAGAGGTAGATACAACTGGGCTCTAAGGCTTCTGAAGAATAAAATAGTGCATATGATGAAATTTGCAACAAAAATTATTGATAGAAAAGGTCTTCTCCTATAGAAGACCATAAGGTCTTCTCCTATAGAAGTCCAGAAGGTCTTCTTCTTTGGAAGACCAGAAGGTCTTCTTCTATAGAAGATCAGAAGGTCTTCCTCCATAGAAGACAAGAAGGCCTTCTTCTATAGAAGATTCAAGGTCTTCATTTATAGAAGACCACACGGTCTTCTTTTATAAATGACGGGAAGGTCATATTTTATTGAAGACCATAATACTGTCTTGACCAGAAGGTCTTCTCCTATAGAAGACCAGCAGGTCTTCTCCTATAGAAGATCAGAAGGTCTTCTCCTATAGAAGACCAAAAGGTCTTCTCCTATAGAAGACCAGAAGGTCTTCTTCTATAGAAGACCAAAAGGTCTTCTTCTATAGGAGATTAGAAGGTCTTCTTCTATAGAAGATCAGAAGGTCTTCTTCTATAGAAGACCAGAAGGTCTTCTTCTATAGAAGACCACAAGGTCTTCTTCTATAGAAGACCAAAAGGTATTCTTCTATAGACGACAAAAAAATCTTCTATAGAAGACCAGTAGTTCTTCTTCTAGAAGACCAGAAGGTCTTCTTCTAGAAGACCAGCAGTTTTTCTTCTAGAAGACCAGAAGGTCTTCTTCTATAGAAGACCAAAAGGTCTTCTTCTATAGAAGACCAAAAGGTCTTCTTCTATAGAAGACCAAAAGGTCTTCTTCTATAGAAGACCAAAAGGTCTTCTCCTATAGAAGACCAGAAGGTCTTCTTCTATAGGGGACCAGAATGTCTCCTCCTATAGAAGACCAGAAGGTCTTCTCCTATAGAAGACCAGAAGGTCTTCTCCTATAGAAGACCAGAAGGTCTTCTCCTATAGAAGACCAGAAGGTCTTCTTCTGTAGAAGACCAGAAGGTCTTCTTCTATAGAAGATCAGTAGGTCTTCTTCTATAGAAGATCAGAAGGTCTTCTCCTATAGAAGACCATAAGGTCTTCTTCTATAGAAGACCAGAAGGTCTTCTTCTATAGAATACCAAAAGGTCTTCTTTTATAGAAGTTCAGAAGGTTTTATGAAAGACCAAAAGGTCTTCTTTCATAAAAGACCGGAATGTCTTCTTCTGTAGAAGACCGGAATGTCTTCTTCTGTAGAAGACCGGAATGTCTTCTTCTGTAGAAGACCGGAATGTCTTCTTCTGTAGAAGACCGGAATGTCTTCTTCTGTAGAAGACCGGAATGTCTTCTTCTGTAGAAGACCAGAAGGTCTTCTCCTATAGAAGATCAGAAGGTCTTCTTCTGTAGAAAACCAGAAGGTCTTCTTCTATAGAAGACCAAAAGGTCTTCTTCTATAGAAGTCCAGAAGGTCTTCTTCTATAGAAGATAGTAGAGGTAGATAAAACTGGGTTCTAAGGCTTCTGAAGAAAATAATAGTGCATATGTTGAAATTTGCAACAAAAATGATTAATAGAAAAGGAATATATAAAACCTTGTGCCATATATTGATTGTAATTAGGGAAGGAAGGACTTTACATAGCCTAATTAAAAATCAGAGAGCCAAATGTAGGCAGTTGAAAAAAAACTCTTCCTGTATGAACAAGAAAGTGGAAGGATTGGTCCTCCACAACATCTAAAATGGGTGGAATTTATATCCATACATCGATTTGCAAATGGGACGGAATAATGTTATGAACATTTATTGATATTTTTGTCAGAAAGTATTTTGACCTTTTGGAAACCCAAATGCCACCTTCAGTTTGAAAATTTGAAATTGATGGTGGCCTTTACAAGGACCTTTCTTCCACAAAGTATTTTGTTCAGTATGACAATATCAAAATTCGTCGGGGCACTTAAATTTGGAATATGTAAGGTAGTTTCTCAAAACATGGATCTTCATTAAAAACTATACCTCAGAATGTATGTTGTCCTCACAAAAAAGTACGGTTTACTGTGTAGGTTATACTAAATCCATATTTTTATCCATTAGCATATTTTAAATTCTATCCTTCAATCTGCATTATTTTAATTAAGTGCGGAATAATGCATCATAGCCAACGCTTGACATTGATATACATTTTTCTATGTTTGACACATATTTCCTCCATTTGAGAAGTTTTGTCAGCGTTTGCTTTTCGCGTCATTCATAGCTCTTGGCGTAATGGTTCCTGTCAAAGTGGAACAGCACAGACGTCACATTTTAATGAAAATGTAATTTCTATTTCACTGTCAACAGCATGTCACATGACGTTAATCCAAGCAAGCATCAGCACAGCCACCCACCCAACCAATCACCCACCCATCCAGCTACGCCACGTTTGCAATGAATGAAAAACTCTGTTGCCATCAATTGCAACAGTTTTCATCTGGACCGGGACATTAATGCAATTTCCCTTTTTAGCGTTTCCAATAAAAATGAAAAAAAAACTTGAAATGCTTTCTCATTCCACTCACTTCTATATTTATTCTTTCTTCTCTCTTCCAGGCAAATTGGTTTAAGGCCACACAATATTGTCGTTACCATGGCATGCACTTGGCAAGCATATCATCGCAGGAGGAGAACGATAGACTGGAAAAACATATCAAAGATTTTGGTAAGTACCCCCCCAAGACATACGTACATAGAAACGACGAGAAGAAGAAGAAAAAAACGATGAATAACGCTAAGTCAAATGGAGAAGAAAAAAGGAAAGGAGAAAGTTGAAGATTAACAACCTGTTCGGTTGTGCAGAAATATTTGGCGAATAATGCTCCACTAATTGCTAGCATTATTCGTATACGAAAAATAAGGCATCTGAAAAGCAAGGAAGGCTTTAATAGGAACTATTTTTGAAAAGATAGAAGTGTGAGAATGAATTGGGATTCTTGTATGGGGATCATGAGGAATCATTAACCTACATAGAATTTTTTTTTGAAGAATATTCTCTGAGGCATGTAAATTCCAGGTGTAAGCCACTTTAGAAGACCAGGAGGTTTTTTTAGAAGACCAGAACTTCTTCTTTACAAGACCAGAAAGTTTTTTAAAGAAGATTAGAAAGACTTTTTTAGAAGACCAAAGTGTCTTCTATTATAAATGACGGAAAGGTCGTCTTCTATAGAAGATCAGTAGGTATTTTTCTATAGCAGATTATAAGGTTTTCTTCTTCTTCTTTAGAAGACCAAAAGGTCTTCTGTTCTAGATGACGGGAAGGTCTTCTTTTCTTGAAGACTAGAAGATCGTCTTAACCAGAAGGTCTTCCTCTATAGAAGACCAGAATGTCTTCTTCTATCGAAGACCAGAAGGCCTTATTCTATAGAAGACCTGTAGGTCTTCTTCTATAGACTACTAGAAGGTCTTCTTCTATAGAAGATCAGAAGGTTTTCTTTTATAGATGACGGGAATGTATTCTTTTATTGAAGATTAGAAGATCTTCTTGACCAGAAGGTCTTCTTCAATAGAAGACCAGAAGGTCTTCTTCTATAGAAGACCAGAAGGTCTTCTTCTATAGAAGACCAGAAGGTCTTCTTCTATAGAAGAAAATCTTCTCCTTTAGAAGACTAGAAGGTCTTCTTCTACGGAATATCAGAATTTATTTTTTATAGAAGGTCTTCTTTGATAGAAGACCAGAAAATCCAGAAGGTATTTTTTATAGAAGATTAGAAAGACTTAATTTTTAGAAGACCAAAATGTATTCTATTATAAAAGACGGGAAGTTCTTCTTTTATTGAAGACCAAAAGTAATCTTCTGAAGAAGATTTTTCTATAAAAAGATAAAAGTAATCTTCTGAAGAAGATTTTTCTATAAAAAGATAAAAGTCATCTTCTATAGAAGATCAGAAGGTTTTCTTATATAGAAGACCAGAAGGTTTTCTTCTATAGAAGACCAGAAGGTTTTCTTATATAGAAGACCAGAAGGTTTTCTTATAGAAGACCAGAAAGACCAGTCTTCTTATAGAAGACCAGATGGTCTTCTTATGGAAGACCAGAAGGTTTTCTTATAGAAGACCAGAAAGTTTTCTTGTAATGAAGACCAGAAGGTTTTCTTCTATGAAACTCCAGAAGGTCTTCTCCTATGGATGACCAGTGGATCGTATTGACCAGAAGGTTTTCATTTCTAGAAGACCAGATGGTTGTCTTTATAGAAGACCAGAAGGTCTTCCAGATGCAAGTCAAAAAAAAAAAAAAGTCTTCTTCTACAGAAGACCAGAAGGCCTTCTTCTGTAGAAGACCACAAGGTCTTCTTTTATTGATGACAAGAAGATCGTCTTGACCAGAAGGTTTTTAGTTATAGAAGGCCTGAAGGTCATCCTCTATAGAATACCAGAAGGTCTTCTCTAAGGTCCTTTTTATAGAAGGTCTTCTTTGATAGAAGACCAAAATGTCTTCTTTTTGAGACGACAAGAAGGTCTTCTCCATTAGAAGACAATAAGGAAAGGTATTTTCCCAGAGAAGACGGAAAGTTCGTGGGCTTTTCTATAAAATGGTTTTATTCTCTAAAATACCATTTTTTTAATATATTTTTTCCATAGAAAGCATGAAGTCTATCTTCTGTAAATTACCTTAACGTTGCCTCTTTGTATGATCTGGAGACAATTTTTCTACGGTTTCTGTTTTCCTTTTTCTATGGAAGACAAGAAAAAAATGTATTCTTCTATAGAAGATCGTTTGGAAAGAATTTGCCATAGAAAACAGTAAGTTTTTTTCTACACAAGGCAAGAAGATATTTTTCCATAGAAGACCATATAAGTCCAGGAAATTATTCTTCCTAAGAAGACCACAAGGTGCTTTTATGGGAGATTTTATACGACTGTCTTAGTCTTGGAAATGTTTTTTTTTTCTATAAGAGAATGAAGGTATTTTTTATGTAAAAAATCTTAAGACTTACTTCCATAGAGAAGTAAAATTTATTTTTGCTTTAGAGGGGCATACGATAATATTTTTTTAGAAGTCCATATTTAGAGGCTTTAGTTTACTTCACTCGAAGTTGAAGATATTCCTCTGCCAATAGCCAAAAGTTCTTCTCCCAAGCTTACAGTATAATTCTCTTAGAACTTTTCCTGTTTTAGTTCTCTTAAATCGCGTTATTCTCTTATATTGAAGTTTTTTTTTATAGAAAATCATAAATTATTTTGTATAGATTTCGTGGAAGACTTCTTCGGTAGTCCTTTGTGTTAACGAATTTCTTAATCAAATATTGAAATTGAATACCAAAAAGAAAAAAAAAATTGAATTGGTTTAGTGAACTTATCAGAAATTAAAATTGTTGATTTCCATTTAGTTTCCAATATTTACATACATATGTATGTACATACCTATGCACATGTATATACATTACTTTGACAAGTTCCTAATGTTAAACGAACGAAATTGGCATTTGAATTATTTGGTCCATTTTCTTTCTATGACTTTTGTTTCGACAAAAAAAAGAAAAATAACCTAAAAAACGTTTGTAACAAGTTTTATTGCTGCTCTACATCTATAACTTACAAGCTCCCACGATCATTCACACAAACGCTTTTTAAATACCCAGCCATTCATTCATTCCTTCTATTTCTCAAACATTTGCTGCCTCAGCTTTGTTTTCGTCATTTGTCTTTTCGTTTTTTATCTTTAAATGAAATTATATTTCCGGGTATTATGGCATGGCTTTCAATAATTTTTGCGCCAGTTTTCCTTTTTGTCTTCTATTGTGTCACATACACTGAGACAGAGCAGCAGCAGCCATATTAGCTATGAACTGAACTGTGCAAACGACCAGAGAGCTAAGTTGCTGTTGTTACTATTTTGTTGCAACAATGTTTGATGCAATATTACATGCATTTCATTGTTCTCTCTCTCCCCATATTCGAGCAATGACTTGTTGTAAGATATGACCATTCCGTCTGCAGCAGCAGCAACAATAAAACGACAAACGGACCACCAACGCTAGGCCATTCCATTTCATTCCATCCCATTCACCAGCAAAATCCCAACATCTATATATGGTCAATTGTAACAATGTTGGCTACCTCCAGGTTTGATATGGTTTGCAGTGTTGGAGGTTCGTTTTTACTTTTTTTATTCTCATTTTGGTTAGCTTGTTAAATGATTGTCGTTTTTTTTCTTTTTCGTTTGGTCCCGGTATTTTGTGTGTCTCATGTTTAACCTAATTTCGCGAAATGTTAACGACAATGTTCAAATTGTTCATATTTGACTTGTAATGCAAACCGAACCGAACCGACCTGAATTGAATAAAAGGAATGCAACAAAAGAGTCCAACAATAAATACCATTACAAATGTAGTAATGAAATCGCAATGGGATGAGGGTGGGAGTGAGAAGTGTCTTGAAATCAAGCATGAAATTTCTTGTTCTTATTGTAATTAAAAATTCATTGGAGGATATTGGGTTAATGGGAAATTAAATGTTGGCAATCGAAAGGGAGTTGTAATAAAATTAGTTGGGATGTATGCGACTTCAGGAGGAGTAGGAGAAGGTAAATTGTAGTCTGTCGCAGAACGGGCTATTAGATTTTGAAATTTTTTAAGAATATATTAGGGTGTGGATTTCTAAGACCAGTAGTAGTGTGGATTTGTTTATAGGACTTTTTCATAAAGTAATAAATGCATTGCATTTTTTTAATATTTTTTTCAATGGCCATAATAAGTTTGTAGTTTTTAAAGAGCATATTTTGCAAGGATATCGAAATAATATTTTTGCTGACTATTTGAGTATGGACTTTTAAAAAATATTTTTTTTAATAAATAATTGAAGGATAAATTTTAATGATTAAAATACGCTCTTTCTCACGAATGCTCACGGGCGAGAATTCGAATGTTTTCAATTTATCGCGAATGATAAAGTTACAATGAATGCACAAGCATTTGCATTCTCTCGCGAATTTTCGCATTGTACCAAAAATTCACGAACAATAAAATTTCGCGCATGCGTCGTCGATTCATTCTTTCGCGAGCATTCTTTGCTGAAGTATATTTGAAAAACTCAAAAAACGAATGTTCGCGAATGCTAGCGAGCACTGTTAAAAATAACAACAAACAAAAATATTATAAAACCAGTGAGGGGACGGGGCCGACCGTATGATACTCTACACAACTTCCACGAAACTCTAACTTTCTGCGGATGTTTTTTTCCGAGTCTGGGCAATATTTCGTGACATTTGCACCCTCTTACCCGATTAGAGGTTAACAGCACCTCTTACTCACACATATTTTCCAAATATTACTAATATTCAGTATAGCGCTTCTAATTACTTTTCCAGATTCCCTTCGCCGTGAGTTGTATTGTGATGTTCGGCTTATAATTGTGGCCTATAGATCAAAAAAGCACAAAAATTAAAGTTTCTGGTCCATTTCATCCCAAAATAACTATCTGATCATCACCGAAAATGATAGGCGTTCTCCTTGATCATAACGGGAACCTCATGGAAAATTTCAAAGCGATCAGGGCTATATTTCCGCCCTCTAGTGTGGTAATGGGGTACTAAATAATATCTCACATCCGAGTACATACGACAATATAATTGGTATCAATTTAAAGGTCAACCACTCCCTTTGGACATCAACTTCCTCTAAAGAAGACCAGAAAGTCTTCTTCTATAGAAGATAAGAAGGTTTTATTTTATAGAAGAGCAGAAGGTTTTCTTCTATAGAAGACCAGAAGGTCTCGGGTCTATGTTCTTCAGGGGTAAATATAACAATTTTGCCATTTTTCACACAGAAGTAAGGGTCCATTTGACCCGCAAAATATTGATCGAACTTTATCAAAACTGGCATGATTATTCTTTGACCCGATCCCCTTTTCCATGTAAAAATTCGCGATGTTTGGACTAATCGACATATGACAATCGGTATAAAAATTGGGGCTTAAAAATTGATTTAAAAAAAAAATTATGAACAAAAAAAAACTTGATTTTAAAAGAAAAATATTTTTATGTACAAAAATAACTTTTTAAAGAACAAAAAATAGGCGTGGATAAAAAATATTTTTTAAATGATATTTCTAAGGACATAAAAGAGTCGTGGATTTTTTTTTTTTTTTTAATAATATGTGTTAGGACAAAAAATAGGCGCGGATTTTTTTTAAGAAAATACTTAGAGACAAATATAGGCTTGAATTGAAAAAATATATATTTAAAGACATAAAATGGGTGTGGATGCAAAAAATATATTTTTTTAACGGCATAAAATAGACGTGGATTTAAAAAAAAATAAATCCATAAAGAAAATCCTTGATTTAAAAATAATATTTTTAAATAATAAAAAAGGTATGCATTTAAAGACATTTTTCAGAAGATTAAATTTTTAAACATTTTTTAAGGACTAAAGGAAGCGTTTTTAAGAATTATTTTTAAGGACTAAGTGTAGGATTTTTGATGAATATATTATAAGGGTAAAAATAGTCGTGAATTTTTTTCAAGAATTATTTTTTAAGGTCTAGAGAAAGCGTGTATAGAATTATTTTTTAAAGGCTAAAGGAAGCGTGGAGTTTTAAGAATTATTTTTTATGGACTAGAAGAAGCGTGGATTTTTTACACCCTTCACCACACTGTGGTACAGGGTATTATGTCTTTGTGCATATGTTTGTAACAGGCAAAAGGAAACGAGATAGACACATGGTTCCTTTTGAGAATATGCATAGAATCACTTTCTAAGTCGATTTATGCATGTCCGTCGTCCGTCCGTCTGTCTGTCTATCTGTCCATGTTAAATTGTAAACAAAGTACAGGTCGCATTTATGATCCGAATTGGATGAAATTTGGCATAGGTCACTTATTCAGCCCAAGGACGAACCCTATTGATTGATTTAATGTAATTTGCACGAAATTTAGTACAGCCTAATCATTTAGGCCTAGAATGATGTCTGCCAAGTTTCGTAAAAATCGGTCCAGATTTAGATATAGCTCCCATTTATATTTTCGTCCGATTCCATGTCAATGATGCCCCAAAGTCCCAATATATCTTTTGATTTGCACGAAATTTGGCATAACGTACTGAATTAAGCCTAGAGTGATGTCTGCCAAGTTTCGTAAAAATCGGTCCAGATTTAGATATAGCTCCCATATATAGTTTCGTCCGATTTCATGTCAATGGTGCCCCAAAGTCCCTATATATCTTTCGATTTGCACGAAATTTGGCATAACGTACTGAATTAAGCCTAGAGTGATGTCTGCCAAGTTTCGAGAAAATCGGTCCAGATTTAGATATAGCTCCCTTATATAGTTTCGTCCGATTTCATGTAAATGGGGCACCACATATATCTTGCGATTTGCACGAATTTTGGCATAACGTACTGAGTTGAGTCTAGAATGATGTCTGCCAAGGTTCGGGAAAATAGTCAAGATTTATATATAGCTCCCATATATAGTTTCGTCCGATTTCATGTAAATGGTGCACCAAAGTCCCTATATATCCTGCGATTTGCACGAAATTTGTCATAACGTACTGAATTGAGCCTAGAATGATGTCTGCCATGTTTCACGAAAATCGGTCCTGATTTAGATATAGCTTACATATTTTAATTAATTGACACACCAAGGAACCAATAGGAACAAACCGTTCTCAAATTAGTATAACCTAACCTGTGACAAGTTTGCTTGAAATCGCTTAATATTTGGATAGAGCTTCCATATATATTTTCGCCCGATTTCAAGTAAATTGGTCATCAAATTTTGCACAATGTACAAAATTGAGCATAGAATTACGTAGTTGCGTTTTCTAGAAGTACAGTCATAGCCCAACGTATGACATATTTATATTTGTTTTAAATCGATTTAAATCGATACTTTATGGATATATCTAGGTAGATTTACATTTAGATAAATATCACATATTTTATTTCATCCAATTTCATGTTAATAGTCCTGTTAAATATACCCACAGTGGTGAAGGGTATCATATAGTCGGCCCCGTCCGACTTTATTACTTTCCTTACTGGTTTAAATTATATTTTAAAGACTAAAGAAGTGCGAATTTTTTAAAATATTGTTTTTAAGGGCTAAAGAATGCTGGACTTTTTTAATTTATTTTTAAAGTTTACTAGAACATAAAATAAATAATTAAAAACATATAATATTTCCGGAGATAAATTCCGCGCATGGGTAAAATACTGACAACTTTTACGGATAATCTCTTCCTGAATGTCATATCATGTTCCAAACGGGTCTTTTATATCCCACAAATATTAATTGATATTACAAAAAACTTCAGGTATCGGGTGTCAGATAGTCAAGATATGACGATCGGAGTACTAACAGGTTGGCCAAAGACCTATATTTCGCGATGTTACAAAATTTGGAGTCACACAAACTTATACAAACTGACCACATAGCGCACCACAAAAGAAATCGAAGTCCTCAAAATATTTTTTTAAAAATCTACGCCTTCATAATTTCCGTTAAGAAATATTTATAAACCAGTGAGCGGAGCAATATAGTCGGACGGGGCCGAATATATGATACCCTTCACCACTATGGGTATATTATACAGCTGATGGTATTTATCTAAATGTGAATCTACCTAGATCTATCCATAAACATATCATTCGTTTGTTACAATGGGGCAAAAGTATGTATATCGACTTCAAACGGAAGCTATATCTAAATTTCAACCGATTTTCACGAAACTTGACCGACATCACTCTAGGCTCGATTAAGTACGTTATGCCCAAATTCGTGCAAATAGAAGCATATTTAGGGACTTTGGTGCACCATTTACATGAAATCGGACGAAACTATATATGGGAGCTATATCTAAATCTGGACCGATTTTCTCGAAACTTGGCAGACATCATTCTGGACTAAATTTACATTAAATCGGACGAAAATATATATGGGAGCTATATCTATATCGACTCAGAAAGTGATACTATGCATATTCTCAAAAGGAACTATGGGTCTATCTCGTTTTCTTTTGCCTGTTACAAACATATGCACAAAGACATAATACCCTGTACCACAGTGTGGTATGCGTGCTCAAAACACATATATTTTTTCGTCGTTTTATTTTAATTACATCCTACAGGAGGTCTGTACGAAAAATTAAGATAGAGATGAGAGAAATAATTTTTTTCTGTGGGATGGTCTGCAAAACATGTTCTGACAGACTTTGGACGTTTTAGAGAAATGTAATTGCTAACAAAACACTTAGCAGTATAATAAGTACTTGGCCTACTTTGCAATTTAACCTCCTTAGAGGGTAACTCGGTATGCTGGGTGTGCAACAAAAATTGGTGATTGGTGTAGTTATGCAGAATAAATAATGTCAATGCTTTAATTTTTGCTTCAAATAAATATCTCTTGTGCCTTTCTTTTTTCCCCCTTTCTTTCATTTGGTTTCTGTTCTCCTCATTAGGTTTGGGTAATGAACACTTCTGGATCTCCGGTACCGATTTAGCTGATGAGGGTAACTTCTTTTGGATGTCGACGGGTCGACCGATTACCTTCACAAATTGGAATGCTGGCGAACCGAATAATTTCCGTTATGAAAACGGTGAAGAAGAAAATTGCATGGAATTGTGGAATCGTGATGGCAAAGGTCTGAAGTGGAACGACTCACCCTGTAGTTTCGAAACCTATTTCGTGTGTGAAGTACAACCTTGAGTAAGGATGCTGAGTATGACGACGACCAAATGGAACAATGGATTTAGGATAACAAATTTTAAAAGAGCAAAACAAAAAAACGAATTGGCAGACAAAATAATTACAAAAAAATAATAAAAATTTCTCTTTTTATAGATTTGGTTTAAATTAGATTTTAAAATTCATGCCGTTACACATTATTCATCATTAAAAAAAAAACAACAATGCATTTTAATTATAGTTTAGTAGGAACAGAAAAAATTTAGTTTTGAATGCATGCATGCAAAATGTGAATGTCACTCTCTCTTTTCTTATTCACTTTAATCACACACACACACAAATTGGCACAATCACTCACTTAATCACACATACATGCATAATTTATAAATTTATTTTTTTGCTACTACCACAATTAACATGTCGACAGACACAAATGATGAGAACGATACTGCTGACTAGCTTAAATGAAAAAAATATGTTCATTTTTTGTTTTTAATTGTCAAAGGATTTGTTATAAATCCTTTCATAGATCCTTTTTTAGTGATACATCCACACATGCCGCCCAAACCCCTCAACCTCAAACACCCATTCACCCGCCAATGTTGTTCATTTCATGCCTGTGTTTTGTAGGAATTAATTATAAAAAAATAATGAATAAATTGTATGTATTGTTTTTTATAAATATTTAGGATTTAGTTTCTAGGCTTAGTTATAATTACTTATATTTTACAAAATGAGATGTTCAAATAAAATGATATGATGCTTAGTTAATAAAGAGAAAAATGAAAAATTTAAATAAAAAAAGTAAAAAGAACAGAAAAAATATTTTATTATTTGGGTGAAGGAACCTGACATCTTTTATGGCAGAACAGAAGCCCGGACTTTTTAAAAATTATTTCACTTATTTTCAAAAGGTGTAACCCCTAGGGTATGACGATAGGACAACAGGTTGGTGCCACACAAACATATACAACCTGACTCGACGCCTTTTTTATTTTTGTTTTGTTAAACGACCCTAAATATAATTTTTAATTAATCCTCGACCTAAAATTTTTTTATGAAATTTCTTAAATCTGTTTAAAAAAAAATTTTATAATTGTTATTTTTTATTGATCAATATTTTTTAAAAGTCCACGAATTATTTTGAACAAAAATGCTATTTTTTGAAAATAATCCTGGTCCGTTTTTTTTAATAATCCGTTCATTATTTTTTTGAATAATCCACGCTTTAAATATTTTCTTTTTGATAATCCTTAAAAAATCCCAGCCTTATTTTTTTTTTATAAAATATCCACCCTTAAAAAATATTTTTTTATTAATCCACACATATTGTTGATAGTAGCCAGTAAGAAAAGTAGTAAAGTCGAACTGGGCCGACTATATGATACCCTTCACCACTGTAAGTATATTGCATACATACAATCGCATGTCAATGTTTTCAATGTTTACTTTTGTTCCTAAATTTAATTTCATTCGGACAGATTTAGAGTCAATTGCGTACCAGGGGGCAAATTTATGGAAAACGTTTTATAACAAAAATGATACACGCTATTCGGTACGCCGCACAGTTGAAAATGTAATTTCAATCAGACACCCGTTCGAAATACATATAGAAGCTATGGCTGCATCTGCACCAATTTCAACAAAACGCAATGACGTCATTCAAGTCTCAATTTGATACGTTGTGCAAAATTTCATGTTACTCGGACAAATATTAGGAATTTGGTGCACCATATTTGTAAAATCCGACGAATATATATGTATATGTGGGAGCTATATCGGAATCTGAACCGATTTTTTCGAAACTTACCACACATTATTCTAGACTCAATTCAGTACGCTATGCCAAATTTCATGCAAATCGAAGTATATATAGCGACTTTAGTGCACTATTTACCGAAAATCAGACAAAAATATATATGGGAGCTATGTCTAAGTCTGAACCGATTTTCACGATATTTAACACACATCGTTCTAGGCTTAATTCAGTACGCTTTGACAAATTTCGTGCCAATCGGAAATTATATAGGGACTTTGCTACACCATATACAATAAATCTGACGAAAATATACATAGGAGCTATATCTAAATCTTGACCGATTTTCAGGGAACTCAACACACATAATTCTAAGCCTAATTCATTAAGCTTTGCCAAATTTCTTGCACATCGAAATATATATGGGGACTTTGCTACACCATTTACATTAAATCGGACGAAAATATATATGGGAGCTATATCTAAATCTAGACCAATTTTCCCGAAACTTAACACACATCATTCTAGACCTTATTCATTAGGCTATGCCAAATTTCGTGCCCATCGGAAGTTATATAGGGACTTTGCTACACCATATACAACAAATCGGACTAAAATATATATGGGAACTATATCTAAATCTGGACCGATTTTCAGGAAATTTAACAAACATCACTCTAGACCAAATTCATTAAGCTATGCCATATTTCGTGCCAATTGGAAGTTATATGGGGACTTTGCTACACCATATACAATAAATCGGACGAAAATATATATGGGAGCTATATCTAAATCTGAACCGATTTTCAGGAAACTTAACACACATCATTCTAGACCTAATTCATTAGGCTATGCCAAATTTCGTGCCGATCGGAAGTTATATAGGGACTTTGCTACACCATATACAATAAATCGGACGAAAATATATATGGGAGCTATATCTAAATCTGGATCGATTTTCAGGAAAATCAACACACATCATTCTAGATCTAATTCGTTAGGCTATGTCAAATTTCGTACTAATCGGAAGTAATATAGGGACTTTGCTACACCATATACCATAAATCGGACGAAAATATATATGGGAGCTATATCTAAATTTGGACCGATTTTCAGGAAACTTAATACACATCATTCTAGACCTAATTCATTAGGCTATGCCAAATTTCGTACTAATCGGAAGTTATATAGAAACTTTGCTACACCATATACAATAAATCGGACGAAAATATATATGGGAGCTGTATCTAAATCTGAACCGATTTTCCCAATTTCAATAGGGTTCGTCCTGGGGCCAAATAAGTGACCTATGCCAAATTTCATCCAATTCTGTTCATAAATGCGACCTATACTTTGTTTACAATTTAACATGGACAGACAGACGGACTGATGGACATGCATAAATCGACTTAAAAAGTGATTCTATGCATATTCTCAAAAGGAACCATGTGTCTATCTCGTTTCCTTTTGCCTGTTACAAAACATATGCACAAAGACATAATACCTTTACCACAGTGTGGTGAAGGGTATAAAAATTGTTCACATTTGAAGTTTAGCTCTGAATGCAGTTGGAGTTCAGTGGCATACTGTTTCGATTACTGGTTTAAATATTGGTCCTCCCAAAAATATTTTCACAAAAAATTAAAAATTATTCTAAAACCAGTGAGCGGAGCAGTATAGTCGGACGGGGCCGACCATATGATACCCTACACAACATCCACGAAAATCTAACTTTCTGTGGTTATATACTCTGAGCATGGAAAATATTTCGCTATATTTACACCCTCTTGACCGACTAGAGGTCAACAAATATTACTAATATTCAGTAAATCCCTTCTAATTACTTGTCCAGATTCCCTTCACGGTGGGTTGTGTTATGATGTTCGCCTTTCAATTGTGGACTATATATGGACTAGAAAAAAACACAAAAAATTAAGGTTTCGGTCCACCTCATCCCAATATTATTATCTGATCATCACCGAATATTATATGCGTTATCCTTGACCATTCCTGGATTCTCATGGAAATTTTCAAAGCGATCCGCGCTGTATTTCCGCCTCCAGTGTGGTAATGTGTTACTAAATAATATCTGAGTACGTAAGCACCTGTAAATATTTAAATGTAACTCCCGCATCCGAGTACATACGACAATATAATTGGTATCAATTTAAAGGTCAAACACTCCTCTTGGATATACTATGAACTTCTCGGATCTATGTCCTTCAATAGTAAATATATATGCTATAGAATACAAATTTTGTCATTTTTCACACAAAAGTATGGGTCCATTTGACCGGCTAAATATTGATCGATCTTTCTGAAAACAGGCATGCTTATTCTTTGGCCCAATCCCCTTCTCCATGTAGAAATTCGCGGTGTTTCGGCCATAATTGCGGACTCTAGAGCGACCAGAAAATCAGACAAAAATTTAGTTTTTGGTCCATTTCATCCCCTAAATATTAACCGATCGTTCCCAAAAACAATAGGGGTCTTCATTGGGCAGAACCCATCCTGCATGCAAAATTTCGTGAAGATTGGTCCATAACTGAGGCCTGTATCGTGTTTACAAATTATAATGGACAGACGGACGGACGGACACACATGTCTAGATGGACTCAGCTAGTCGAGATATGACGATCGGTATACTTAAAAGTGGGTCTAAGACTAATATTTTGCGGCGTTACAAACTCTTGGGGCTGCACAAAGCTATAATACCCTGACAACATAGTTGTGTAGGGTATAAAAAATACTCTCTAATTACATCACAAAAATCCATTCTCTTTTGGGTCCTCCAAAAATATCTTTTAAGAAGGATTTTCGAATACCCCATATAAAAATATTTTTACTTCTTATTACATTATTATAAATTTCATATTTATTTATTTTTTTTTTTCAAAATTTCCCCATAGGTCTGGATAATGAACATTTCTGGATATCGGGTACCGATTTAGCAGATGAAGGCACTTTCTTTTGGATGTCAAGTGGTCGCCCGATAACGTTCACCAATTGGAATGCTGGTGAACCGAATAATTACCGTTATGAAAATGGCGAAGAAGAAAATTGCATGGAATTGTGGAATCGTGATGGCAAAGGTCTGAAGTGGAACGACTCACCGTGTAGTTTTGAAACATTTTTCATATGTGAAGTGTCACCGTAATGTTGAAAAATCCTAAAGGAAAATATAAAATATAAATTTGAATAAAATGAAAAATTTATTATAAGAAAACAAAAAAATAATAATTTACTTAAATAAGAAATTAAAAAAATTGTATTAGTGTAGTATATATAAATTTCAATTTTCGAATTTCAAAATTTAATTCAAAACAAACTAATTCCGAATCACATCCAATTCTCATTTTATTTTTTGATTACATTTTTTAAGCATTTTATTATTATGTTTTAAGTTTTTTTTTGTATTTTTTACTGTAGTTGTGTAGTTCCTAAAGTCTGACTCGGTTAGGATATTCGATTAAAATATTTGTAGTTCTCGTCAATGGAATTCTAAATATTAATAAAATGTTTAAAAATGCATACAAATGAGTTTCTTTCAATTGCCGATGAAAGGTAAGAATTTTTTATAAGAAAATAGCATATACCCGCTATAGCATATGTATATTTAAAACCCAACACCGATAATTATTAACATTTTAGAACTGTTTAGTAGAACTATGTTCTCTTATAGTACATTTTTCCAAATCTAACTCCATATCTCAACCCTACACACCAATCCTGACTGACATATCCAAAACTTCCAATCCAACACCCCAACATTGATCCTAATTCCATATGTCAAGATTCCAACTCTATTGGTTCATTTAAATCCAAATGTGGTACCATTTAGTACACATTAGTACGAATTTCCAATACATTCTCCATAGCCCTATTCTACACACCAACATGGTCCTAACTCCAAATTTCAGGATACCAGCTCCATCAGCTCATTCAAAATTCAAATGGCACAAAATCTAGTACAATATAGTACCCATAAGTATGTATTTCCAAAACTACATCCATACCCCAATCCTACACTCCAACAGTAACCTTATTTCACCTAAAATTTCCGAATTTCCATAACTTTCCACAAAGCCCAACTTTCCAAAGCCCCTTAGTGATCTGAACGTGAAATTTCAAAATTCCAGCCCAATCGGTTCACACAAATTCGCATTTGGTACCATTTAGTACAAATATCCAAAACTTCATACATCTGTTCACGAAAACCTTAAGTTGCACAGAATTTAGTTGACCTTATTAGGAATTTCTAGAGATCGTAAAAGTACCTTAAATCGGGAGATACGGTTATATGGGGGCTATATCAAAACATGGACCCAGGGATTTTGGATTTCTATATTTGCTTTGACATTAAAAACATGTATGCAAAATTTTGGACGCTTATGTCAAGTGGTTCGGCAGTTAAGGAGTTTATACCCACTTTTTGGGTAAATACTGAAAATAGGGGTACCTTTGTATGGGAGCTACCAGTAAATGTGTACCTACATACATACATTTTTGCATGGACATTTGGTACCCAAAAAGAACACTCTGTGCCTAATTAAAGCCACTTTGGTTGTAAAATGTGTCTAATAGATCAAAAATACCTTAAATCGGGAGATACGGTTATATGGGGGCTATATCAAAACTTGGACCCAGAGACGCCATTTACCATACCAGTATTTGTATTGATATAAAAAACATCTGAGTCAAATTTTGGCCGCCTATGTTAAGTGGTTCGGCAATTAATGAGTTTATACCCATTTTATCGGTAAATACTCAAAATAGGGGTAACTTTGTATGAGGGCTACCAGTAAACGTGGACCTACATACAAAACTTTTGGCATGGACATTTGGTACCCAAAAAGAACACTCTGTGCCAAATTACAGCCAATTTGGTTGTAAAATTTGTCTAATAGCCAAAAAAAAACTTAAATCGGGAGATACGGTTATATGGGGGCTATATTAAAACTTGGACTCAGGGACCCCATTTTAGATTTCTATATTTGCTTTGGCATTAAAAACATGTATGCAAAATTTTGGCCGCCTATGCCAAAAGGTTCGGCAGTTAATGAGTTTATACCCAATTTAGGGTAAAAACTCGAGTATTTACCCACGTCTTTGAAGTATCGTAAAACTATCTATTCTAAATCGATTTGATAGCAGAAACCAGGTAATAGGGTGTAAGATGTTGTATTACCGATTCAATATAGTAAATACCCGCGAATGGGTATTTACCAGGTATTTACCCACCCCTTGGGTATTTACCCGGTAAATACCATCTCTAGAAATTTCCAAAACTTCCTAAATAGCTCAATTCTACCAGGATCTCAGCTCAATTGATTCAACCAAATCCAAATTGTTCGAATTATAGTACGATTCATTGCTGTTCGTACATATATGTACAAAATTTCTAAATTTCAAGATTACATCTCCATTTGTACCTCCAATTAAAAATTGTACCAAATTTAGTACCGTTCAGTATTTTTGGTATTCATGACTACACACTTCTAAAACCATCTCCCTATATCGGCCCTATTTCTCAAACTTAATTCACATTCCAAATTTCAAGCTTTAGCTCTATCCATTCACATGCTACGAAATTGTACCAAATGTAGTACATTTTAGTACTTTTCGGATAAAGTTCGAATGTCCAAAACAAAAAACCCTTTGCTATATCTATTCTACACTCCATCAGTGACCCTCATTGAAAATTTAAGAGTTCTAGCTCTACTAGTTCGCCAAATACAAATGGTATCACATTTAATACTTTTCGTACCGTTCTAGTACGAATTTCAAAAAACCCAGTCTTATCTGTCACCATTGGACCAAGAGTGACCCTCACCCAAAATTCTAGCTTCAGCCGTTTCGTGTGGGCGTTGGTGAATCGTCAGGCGGTCAATCAATCACTTTACCCTTCGCCTATGTGGCGTATGATGGATATGGCGGTTACATATTGTTCATACGTAGCTATGAACAGCTATTCTATAAAATTCTACGTTATTAATATTAGTTAATATATAAAACTTTTTGACGTTATTTTTATACCCTCCACCATAGTATGAAGGATATATTAATTTTGTCATTCCGTTCCTATAAAGTATATATATTCTTGATCAGGGTAAAATTCTAAGGCGATCTAGCCATGTCCGTCTGTTGTAATAACGCTATCTTCCGAAGGAATTGAGATAGGGTGCTGCAATTTTGCATAGGGTTGTCTTTTGTCTGCAGGCAGGTCAAGTTCGAAGATGGGATATATCGGTCCACGTTTAGGCATAGCTCCCATATATGGGTACACCCCAATTTTCGGTATTTTGGGGTTCTTGAGCGCGATTTTCAACCGAATTCGCTGAAATTTGGTATTTTGTAGCCGTATATGGAAACAAATCTCCCTACCAAAAATTATTAATAGTCAACCCTTTTTAGGCGTAGTCCCTATATAACCCCATTTTTATTTATATTAATATAATTATCTGATTTTTCCGCGTTTTGGGTTTGGTTCTAACACTCTGTTGTAATCATTTCACCTGCGAAGGATATCGAGATAAAAAACTAGAACGTACGGTTCGATAATGAACTATATGTGAACTATAGCCCGCATTTAGGCTTAGTCGTAGCTCCTGTGTGGGAGGTACCAGAAGGCATGGACCGATATTCCCCAAATTCGGACTTAAGGGAACCCCCCCCCATTCTCGATTTTTTATTTTTAAGATTTTAAATGGGCTGGTAAATGAATACCAATGCTTGTTTAGGTTTGTAACTTGGCACATATATATTTGAAGATTTAAAAAGGAAGAAAAATAATTTACCAAAATTTGTTGTTGTTGTTTTTTGGGTTCAAAGAGAAGTCCATATTTTCGATGGCGGGTATGATAACTCCTCACTGGAACATCGGAATCCGAAAATTCCAACGGTGTTAGAAAGAGGACATGTCTGGCTCTCGTATGAACTAGGATTATTGACTTCGCACAACAATTAACAAAATGGCGGAACTTTGAAATTTTTTTTCTTTTGGAAAATCGCCTATTTTTTTACCACAAACTAAGTTAAAAAATAAGGAAGATCTTCACCGATTGGCTTTACCCTAGTTCATACGAGAGCTACACACTCCCAGAGAAACGTGTCAAAATTTGAAACCGATTGGATTATTAGTTTTTGAGTTATCGTGCCCGCCATTCGTTTTGAGAAAAATGCGTTTACAGTTTGAGAAGCCCTTTAGCTGTCACTTGATGCTGACACAATAAATCGGCTATATCTTCAAGAGTTCTTGAACATTTTGTAGGAACATTCTAGAATTAGAGTAGATTCGAATTAAATCAAAAAATTTTTGACACCGAGAATGGGGGGGTCCCCTTAAACAAAGTTTGGAAGACATAATAAACAGATTTGGTCCAAAGAAACATGGGTCTAGAACCAATATTTCGATGAGGCACTAGAACTTAATGTTCGATAATGAACTTTATATGAACTTTAACCCGCATTTAGGCCTAGCCCCCATAAAATATTTAGGGTATAGAAATGTATTCTGATGCAAACATTTTAGTTCTAAATAGAACCCCCATATTGATACCTAAAGATTTTCGGTATTTTTAATATTTAGCGTAAAGAAATTTAATCTGATGCAAAAATGTTAGTTTCGAAGTAGATGTATATCATGAAAACTTCGCCAATGTGGCCAGCGTGAAATTTACACGGAGTTGTCCTAACTACAGACTAAAAATTAAGCGACTATATTTTATACTTTTTTAATTTTGTTTTATACTTTTTAAAACTTCGAAAAATATTTGTATATAAAAAAATTCATCTTTTTAAACCACACTTGAAAATAAAACATAAAAACCATTAATTCGCCACACAAAATTGCAACTTCAAAACTATGATTTTCCGTTCACGTTTACATTGAAAGTTATTTGAATAACAAATCAAATTTACAGTTGCCAAGTGAAAGGCAATCACGTTCCTTTACGTGAAAGGCAATCACGTTCCTTTACGTGAACTTTTTTTCCCTCCCCAACCCACATTTAGTTTTTTTTTTCTTTAATTTTTTACAAAATAAAAAGGAAAGCAAAACTTAAACGTACAAAGCCCTCACAAAAAGGAGAGAAAGGACACAGTTGTACAAAAAATGAAAGTTTCAACTTCATTTAAAGATTTGGACAATCTCAGCAAAAAAGGTTTTTTTCTACATTTCGTTGCTGTTGTTGTTTGGCACCCAGCATTGCATTGCAACCGCAGTCATAAACACACATACAGAGACACTCAAACTTTGCTAAATTGGAGCAGCCAAATGTATATTATTCGGGCAAAGAAACAACGTAGCCACCATAGCCAACGTAGCCACCATACATACCAAACCAAAACAATTGTACAAATATCTAAATCGCCGCCAAGCCCAAGGCAAGGGCCGGCTGGTACTGTAACAATAGCCAAACCGACAAAAAAAACAACAACAACGTTGTCTTTCCTCTACTCTAAACAACAGAGAAACAACTGCGTCGACAACATTGTCGCTACGATTATCATCAGGCAGCCAACAAAAAACAACAACGAACCACAACTTACAAAAATAACATTTGCTACACAAATACATACTCACAAAAGTTTTAGATAGGCACCGACTGAAACGTCCAACAACAGCAACAATTCATAAAATAGTTTTAAATTTAATCGTTGTTAATAAATGCCCGGCCGCCAACTTGTCTGACATGAAGCCAACGAGCACTCATCTAACCTAAACACTAATTCCGTAGGTTGTCTGTAGAAAGTGGAAACGCCTTTTATCCCTTTCGTAGCTATTTCACATTGTTTTGAGAATTGAGATTTTTGTAACTGAAACGTATCAACGAGTTTAATTCTAATTGCCATAAATTGTAATTGTTGAAAGCACAGTGGTATGGACATATTAAAAAAAACTGCATGCCTTGTTGATCCACGTCTTATACCTGATTTTTTTTAGAATCAAATCTACTCTTAAACCAGTAAGCGGAGCAGTATAGTCGGACGGGGACTATACGATACCCTACACAACTACGACGGAGATCTAACTGTCTAAAGAAGTTTATTCCGAGCCTGGGAAATATTTCGTGACATTGGCACCCTCATGCCCGATTAGAGGTCAACAGCACATCTTCAACACACTGACATATTTTCCGAATATTACTAATAATCAGTACAGCCCCTCTACTTGTCCAGATTGGCTTCAGCGTGGGTTGTATGGTGATGATCGACTTATAACTGTGGCCTATATATCGATTCGAAAAATTGCAAAAAATTAAGTTTCGGCCCACTTCATCCCAAAATTATTATCTGATCATCACCGAAAATTACAAGCGCTGTGCTTGACCATAACTGAAACCCAATGGAAAATTTAAAATAGATCAGCGTTATATTTCCGCCCTCTAGTGTGGTAAGGGTTATTTAAGAGTAACTCCCACATCCAAGAACATACGACAATATAATTGGTATCAATTTAAAGGTCAGCCACTCCTCTTGAACATCTCGGATCTATGTCCTTTAGGAGTAAATATATACGCCAAAGAATACAAATTTTGTCATTTTTCACACAAAAGTCAGGGTCCATTTGACCCGCTAAATATTGACCTATCTTTTTCAAAACAGGCATGCTTATTCTTTGCCCCGATCCCCTTCTCCTTGTAAAATTTCACGATGTTCGGGCCATAATTGCGGCCTCTGGAGCGACCAGAAAAACCGACAAAAATTTAGTATTTGGTCCATTTCATCCCCTAAATATTAACCAATCTTTTCCAAAAACAATAGGGGTCTTCATTGGCCAGAACCCATTCTACATGCAAAATTTCGTGAAGATTGGTCCATAATTGTGGCCTGTATCGTGTTTACAAATTATAATGGACAGACGGACGGACGGACGGACACACATGTCTAGATCGACTCAGCTAGTCGAGATATGACGATCGGTATACTTAAAGGTGGGTCTAGGACCAATATTTCGCGGCGTTACAAACTTTTGGGGCTGCACAAAGCTATAATACCCTGACAACATAGTTGTGCAGGGTATAAAAACTGCATGCCTTGTTGATCCACGTCTTATTTCTGAAAAAAATATTTTTTTGTATCAAATCTATCCTTTAAAAAATAGTGTGGGACCCTGAAAATATTCTTTTAAAAATCAATATCTACGCCTGAAAAAAGAGTATTTAAAAAATGTGGGCCTCGAAAAAAATATTCGTTAAAAACCCCGCCTTGAGTGGCTCTCCGAAAAAAAATATTCTTTAAAAAATCTTCACCTTGTGTAGGTCTATAAAAAAATATTCTTTAAAAAATTCCCGCCTTGTGTGGGTCTCTGAAAAAATATTCTTCAAAAAAATATATGTCAAAAAATCTACGCCTTTTATCGGACCCTGAAAACATATTCTTAGAGATGGACAGTGGGTAAATACGCAATTGTGGGTATTTATTTGGGTATTTACTGTATTGAATCGGTAATACAACATCTTACACCCCATTTCCGGGATTCTGTTATCAAATCGATTTCGAATGGATAGTTTTACGACACTTTAAAGACGTGGGTAAATACCCGAGTATTTACCAAAAATTGGGTATAAGCTCAATAACTGCTGAACCACTTGACATAAGCGGCCAAAATTTTGCTTACGTGCTTTTAATGTCAAAGCAAATATTTCCCATACCATAACTTGTATTGATATAAAAACCATCTGAGCAAAATAAATACCCGCATATGGGTATTTACCCGGTATATTCTTCTTCAAAAAATCCCTGAAAAAAAATATATATTTTTTTGTTGAGAAATATGGTAAAAAACAATATAGTCGGACGATGCCGACCATACGATACCCAACACAACTACCAAGGAACTCAAACTTTCTGCGGAAGTTTATTCCAAGCCTGGCCAATATTTTGTTATATTTGCGCACTCTTGCCCGATTAGAAGTCAACAGCACCTCTTCCTTACACTGACATATATTCCGAATATTACTTATATTCAGTACAGCCCTTCTAATTACTTGTCCAGATTCCCTTCACCGTGAGTTGTGTTGTGATGTTCGGCTTAAAATTGTGGCCTATAGATCGACTCGAAAAAAACACAAAAAATTAAGTTTTCAACCCACTGTATACCAATATTGTTATCTGATCATCACCGAAAACTATAGGCGTTGGACTTGACCATAACTGGTCAACAATACAAATTTGGTCATTTTTCACACAAAAGTCATTTGACCCGCTAAATATTGACCGATCTTTACCAAAAGAGGCATGCTTATTTTTTGGCCCAATCCCCTTCTCCATGTAAAAATTCGAGATGAGTGGGCCATAATTGCGGCCTCTGAAGCGACCAGAAAATTAGACAAAGATTAAGTATTTGGTCCATTTCATCCCCTAAATATTAACCGATCTTTACCAAAAACAATAAGGGGTTCATTGAACCAAGGCCATCCTTGGTAATGTAATGGACAGACGGACGGACGGGCACACATGTCTAGATCGATTCAGCTAGTCGAGATATGGCGATCGGTATACTTAAAGATGGGTCTAGGACCAATATTTCGCGGCGTTACAAACTCTTGAAGCTGCAAAAAGCTATAATACCCTGACAACATAAATGTGTAGGGTATAAAAATAGTGTGGGACGCTGAAAATATTCTTTTAAAAATCAATATCTACGCCTGAAAAAAATATTTAAAAAATGTGGCTCTATGAAAAAATATTCGTTTAAAACCCCTACTTGTGTGGGTCTCCGAAAAAAATACTCTTTAAAAAATCAACGCCTTGTTTGGGCCTCTAAAAAATATTCCATAAAAAATCTTCATCTTGTATGGGTCTCATTTTATTTCTTAAGAATCTACACCTTGTATTGATCCTTGAAAAAAGATATTTCTTAAGAATATATCCTTTAAGAATCCACGCCTTGTCTTGATCCTTGAAAAAATTATTCTTTTAGAATACACGGCTTCTTTTGATCCTTGAAAATAATATATTCCTTAAGAATATATCCTTTAAGAATCCACGCCTTGTTTTGATCCTTGAAAAAAGTATTCTTTAAGAATCCACGGCTTGTTTTGATCCTTGAAAAAAATATTCTTTAAAAATCTACGCCCTGCTTTGATCCTCGGAAAAACATATTCTTTAAGAATCCACGCCCTGCTTTGATCCTCGAAAAAAAATATTCTTTAAGAATCCACGCCTTATTTGGATCCTTGAAAAAAATATTTTTTAAGAATCCACGCCTTGTTTTGATCCTTGAAAAAATATCCTCTTAGAATCCACGCCTTGTTTTGATCCTTGAAAAAATATCCTCTTAGAATCCACGCCTTGTTTTGATCCTGGAAAAAAATATCCTTTAAAAATCCACGCCTTGTTTTGATCCTTGAAAAAATATCCTTTAAAAATCCACGCCTTGTTTTGATCCTTGAAAAAAATATCCTTTAAGAATCCACGCCTTGTTTTGATCCTTGAAAAAAATATCCTTTAAGAATCCACGCCTTGTTTTGATACTTGAAAAAATATTCTTTAAGAATCCACGCCATGTTTTGATCCTTAAAAAAATATTCTTTAAGAATCCACGCCATGTTTTGATCCTTAAAAAAATAATCTTTAAGAATCCACGCCTTGTTTGGATCCTTGAAAAAAATATTTTTTAAGAATCCACGCCTTGTTTTGATCCTTGAAAAAATATTTTTTAAGAATCCACGCCTTGTTTTGATCCTTGAAAAAAATATTCTTTAAGAATCCACGCCTTTGTTTTGATTCTTGAAAAAATATCCTTTAAGAATCCACGCCTTGTTTTGATCCTTGAAAAAAAAATATTCTTTAACAACTCACGCCTTGTTTTGATACTTGAAAAAATATTCTTTAAGAATCTACGCCTTATTCTGATCCTTGAAAAAAATATTCTTTAAGAGTCCACGCCTTGTTTTGATTCTTGAAAAAAATATTCTTTAAGAATCCACGCCTTGTTGGAGTCCTTGAAAAAATTACTTTTAAGAATCCACGCCTTGTTGGAGTCCTTGAAAAAATTACTTTTAAGAATCCACGCCTTGTTGTGATCCTTGAAAAAAATATTCTTTAAGAATACTCGCCTTGTTTTGATCCTTGAAACAAATATTCTGAAATAATATTCTTTAAAAATCCGCGCTTTTAAAAGTCTCTAAAAAAATCGCCCTATGTGGCGCCCTGCAAAATATTCTGTAGAAAATCTACAATGAACATTCTTTAAAAAATATACCGCTTTTGTGTGTGTCCCTTAAAAATATTCTTTGAAAAGTGGACGTCTTCTGTGAACCCCACGCCTTGAAAACTATTCCTTGGTTTTTTGTCCCTGAAAAAATATTCTGTAAAAAATATATATTTAAAAAAAATCAGTATACGAGGACTTTTCTAAGTAGGTCCTTCAAATATTGTTTTTAAACACTGTGCACAACTCATATAATCACATTAACCGAATTGTGGTTGGTAGTTCTGTAAATATGAATGTCGTTCCTATAGCCACCATGTTATAATTTATTGCATGTTTACAGACACACACACACCCACCCACCAATACATACTCGCCAAAACAAACCATACAACAATAACAACTCGTTTGTTTACAAATATATAATAGAACAATGAATTACATACAAACATGCTAACACATACACCCTCAATAAAATGTATGACAGGAAAACACAAGAAAAACTGTCATAGGTCCATTCATAATTTGTGTGTGTGTATGCATGTGTGCAGGAGTATTGTTTTCGTCGACGATAAAGTCAACCGGTGAAATGCTTTACGTTTTGCAGTGCATGCGTCCGTTCGTTCGTTGACAACTGTGTGTAATGTAGTTAGGCTGGCAGGACGATATCCAATGCCGGGTTTACATGTCACAGTTACACAGTATGTATGGCCATACAATGAGCTGCACCACACACTCACACACCCTCACAAAAATGTTCATGCAAATTGAATATGGTCGATGGGTGGTTCTGTTGTTCGTTCAGTGGCAGTGTCCACTTCACGACACTTGCACTCTCTATGTGTTATACATGGTAGTGATGTTGATGTTCTATTTCATCTTTCTCATCATAAATTGTATGGTTGTTGTTGGCACTGATGGCGCTGCTGTTATTGTATTCTCCAATGTTTAATGCCTTTTGTGGATCCGATGTTGGTGGCAACTACAAATGTTGCTGCCACAGATGCGGCATTAACTGACTGCATGGCTGTTACAAGAGCATAACATACTTAACATAGCTCGAATTTAGGTTGCTGCTCAACATTTGTAGAATGGTAGACTGCAACAATGCGCTGCTGGTTGCAAACAAAATACGGTCATCGTCATTATCATTTATCCTTTTCTATAAGCTCCGCCAATGGTGTATAGGGTATATTAAATTTGTTATTCCGTTTGCCAAATTTAAAAATATTCAGTGGAGACCCATTATTTACATATATATACTTCAATATATTTTCAAGGACCTACTAAAAACGTTGTTTTTTAAATCCTACAGAACCATGTATTGAGGGTACCATAAGTTTGTGTGGGTCCTAGACCCATCTGAATAGATCTAGCGTATTCTGCATTTTGAAGGGAATCGATTGATTCTGCAGAAATTCTATCGGGAATCGTGAACATATATTTCGTGTTTATTTATAATTAACAAGTACTATATAAGGTCTTCTATAAAATGTCCATTGTCTATAGAATATTGTCTACAAAACACGTGGATTTTCAAAAGAGGTCCTGTAGAGTGTCCTCAATCGTTAGAAGTCCCAGAGAAGGTCTAATGAATATAAATGTATCTTAGCATTTAGAAACCTTATAAAATATCCTTTGAGGTCCCATTGTTTTTCTACAGATTCACTTTAAGGGCTCCTTGGCAAAAAAAACGGAGAAGATCTTTTAAGTATATAGGGTAAAAAATAGTCGAATTTAGTCGTTCTCGCCCTTTGCTCATAGTTACTCTCCCATTATTTTTGTCAACACAAAACGTGTACTTCTTGGCCATATGACTGTCCCACGCATAAAAACAATTCTCATTTGTGTTGCGTTTTAGTTTTCTCCTTCGTCGACCTTATTGCGTTCTACTCTATATACTATACGCATGCAAATCACAGGGTAATGCGCATGCCCTTAAATTGGTTAGCACGTTACTTCGGTCCTCTTAAGAGAATGCCAACATAATTAGGGACTGAATTTAATGCTTTTATGTTGCCATACGATCATAATTTGTATATGTTTGGGATTCTTTAAAAAATCCACGCCTTGTGTGGTTCTCTGAGAAAATATTCTTAAAAAATCCACACTTTATACGGGTCCATAATAAAAATGCTTAAAAATATCCACGCCTTGTACGGGTCCCTAAGAAAAAATCCTTAAAAAATCCACGCCTTGTGCGGGTCCCTAAGTTTAAGTTTAATTTATTGAGCCTTATTTTCAAAACGTTATAATAATAAAGAGTGTGAATAACAGCAAGTAATACTTAAGACTATAATGTATTGTCTAAATTTACAATAACATTTGTATTCAGCGCCATACTTAAACATAAGTTGAGGAAATATAATTAATACATAATATTGGTTAAAATTCCTTGCTCCCGGGAATACAATTTTGATGAGTGTTGAAATGTCTATTATGCTTACAAACTAATTAACAAAAAAAAAACATGTATATATATATATATATATATATACTAGAAAAAGAACGCAAAATAAAAACAAAAAATTCCAGCCATCACCCTACCCCCTGTGCGTACCAAGAACAGCTTTATCATAAAATGTATACCGAATGTTGATATTGACATCAAAATTCGATGGGATTTCATTCAAATAACCGATTGAAGATAGGTATTTACAATTAGTCCAGCTAAATGTTTTCTGGTTGTCATAAACAGCTGATACATAACTATTTTCATGATCTCTAATACGATTGACAAATTTTGAAATTAAGTCGCAACATATAACCCAACAGGTGTAATTTTAGACTCACCATATATTACCTTGTTAGAATACCGTTTATAGCTTGCCTCATAATATTTACCAATACTGTGTCGTAAAACCTTTCGTTCTAAAATTTCCATTTCACTGATCACTACAGGGGATATGCTAAACCATATTGGAAAAGCATACAGTAATACTGGTCGGATACTGGTTTTGTATAAAAGTAACTTAGTTTTTGTTGGTAGATCTTTATTTACAAAAATTCTAGAAAACGATCCTATTACTCTATATGCTTTCGCCAAACCTTGCCTTGCATGTTTATTAAATTTTAGTAGATTATTAAAAGTAATTCCTAAGTATTTCATAGTAGTTCCTATTGGAATTTCAACCCCATTAAAAATCAGTTTGAGATTTTTACTTTCTGGAACTAAAAATTTTCTACATTTCCCAGACGCATTTCGTATACAAATGGACTCGGTTTTGGAAGGGTTAATAGAAATACCCCAATTGGAATAAAATTGATCTACTTTCTCTAAATGATGCTTTACTTTATTTAACGCGGTTTGGGGCGATTCATCGTGAGCATACAACAATGAATCGTCAGCATATAGAATACCAGTGGAGCAGATATCACTATGGGGAAATCGTTCATAAAAATGCTGTATAAATGCGGTGACAAAATTGATCCTTGGGGGACACCACAATAAACGTTACCTAGCTCAGACAAAATGCAGTTAAATTCTATACAAAACTTTCTATTTGAAAAGAAACTTTGGAAGAGTTTTATAACGAACGGATCAAAGTGTAGTTGAGCCATTTTGTAGAGGATACCTAAATGTGATGCATGATCAAATGCTTTTTCAACATCAAGTGAGATTGCAACCGTACATTTACGTTCTCGTAAATTACTAACAATATCATTATGAAATTTAAGAAGGGCGTCTGTCGTGGAATGACCTTTTTTAAATCCAAATTGCAGTTCTGGGATATACAATGTTCCTAATCCGTAATCCATTTTGATGCGCATAATTCGCTCCAAAATTTTACCTAAATTGGAAAGCATGGAAATAGGTCTGAGATTGCCAATATCGATGTTATTTGGTTTTTTTAAAATTGGAACGATTTTGGAGATCTTCCATTTATCTGGAAAGTAAGAGTTGCTTAAGCAATTATTAAAAATGATTGTAAGATATTCAAAGCCTTTTGTCGGGAGTTTCTTTATTATAAAATTAGAAATGTTATCTAATCCGCAAGATTTCTTATTATTAATTGTTTTAAAAAGGCTAACAATTTCTTCTATAGTCGTTAATCTAGGATTTTCATTAGCATTAAGAGAAGAATTGGTTTCACTAAAAATAACCATATTCGAATCAGTTGCAGTGGCTCTTTCTATGACGTTTTCCATTTCATGTATATTTTGAAGTAGTGGTAAATGTTGGTAAATATTGCAGAAATATCCTCGCAAACTTTCGCATGCAACAGAATTATCGTCCAATAATACACCATTTTCAGATAATTTATTAATATATGATTTTCGCTTGTAACCAACGATATTATAGACTTGCTTATAAGCCCTTTGTCTTAAATAAAATATTTTAGCCTGCTCAATTTCAACTTGCCTTTTAATCATGATAGCTAACAGCTGCACCTGTTTTGATAATATGCGATAACTTGGATCGGACCTGTCTCGAGTTCTGTTGAAAATTCTTTTCAAGTCACGTTGCCAAACGTATTTTATTTTATAAAGAATTTTAATTCTATCTGAAACTATAATTTTCCTTCCTAAACGCACATTTTCCGAATGCGTAGAGTGGGCATTATTTATCACATCTGAAAATTTGTTTATATAATAGTCTATATCATCATTAGAAAGATTCTTTTTGGAATCTGGAAAATTTTAAAGCAAATCTTCTTTTATATTATTTTTAAAATTGTCCCAATACGGGTCCCTAAGGAAATGGGTCCCTGAGAAAATATTGTTTAAAAAATCCACGCCTTGTGTGGGTCCCTGAGAAAATATTGTTTAAAAAATCCACGCCTTGTGTGGGTCCCTGAGAAAATATTGTTTAAAAAATCCACGCCTTGTGTGGGTCCCTGAGAAAATATTGTTTAAAAAATCCACGCCTTGTGTGGGTCCCTGAGAAAATATTGTTTAAAAAATCCACGCCTTGTGTGGGTCCCTGAGAAAATATTGTTTAAAAAATCCACGCCTTGTGTGGGTCCCTGAGAAAATATTGTTTAAAAAATCCACGCCTTGTGTGGGTCCCTGAGAAAATATTGTTTAAAAAATCCACGCCTTGTGTGGGTCCCTGAGAAAATATTGTTTAAAAAATCCACGCCTTGTGTGGGTCCCTGAGAAAATATTGTTTAAAAAATCCACGCCTTGTGTGGGTCCCTGAGAAAATATTGTTTAAAAAATCCACGCCTTGTGTGGGTCCCTGAGAAAATATTGTTTAAAAAATCCACGCCTTGTGTGGGTCCCTGAGAAAATATTGTTTAAAAAATCCACGCCTTGTGTGGGTCCCTGAGAAAATATTGTTTAAAAAATCCACGCCTTGTGTGGGTCCCTGAGAAAATATTGTTTAAAAAATCCACGCCTTGTGTGGGTCCCTGAGAAAATATTGTTTAAAAAATCCACGCCTTGTGTGGGTCCCTGAGAAAATATTGTTTAAAAAATCCACGCCTTGTGTGGGTCCCTGAGAAAATATTGTTTAAAAAATCCACGCCGTGTGTGGGTCCCTGAGAAAATATTGTTTAAAAAATCCACGCCTTGTGTGGGTCCATGAGAAAATATTGTTTAAAAAATCCACGCCTTGTGTGGGTCCCTGAGAAAATATTCTTTAAAAAATCCACGCCTTGTGTGGGTCCCTAAGAAAATATTGTTTAAAAAATCCACGCCTTGTGTGGGTCCCTGAGAAAATATTTTTTTTTAATAAATCCTCACCTTGTGTGGGTCTCTGAGAAAATATTTTTTTTAATAAATCCTCCCCTTGTGTGGGTCACTGAAAAAATATTCTTTAAAAAATCCACGCCATGTGTGGGTCACTGAGAAAATATTCTTTAAAAAATCCACGCCATGTGTGGGTCACTGAGAAAATATTCTTTAAAAAATCCACGCCTTGTGTGGGTCACTGACAAAATATTCTTTAAAAAATCCACGCCTTTATGGCTGTCAATCCTTGAGGAAATATTGTTTAAAAAATCCACGCCATGTGTGGGTCACTGAGAAAATATTCTTTAAAAAATCCACGCCATGTGTGGGTCACTGAGAAAATATTCTTTAAAAAATCCACGCCTTGTGTGGGTCACTGACAAAATATTCTTTAAAAAATCCACGCCTTCTGTGGGTCCCTGAGAAAATATTGTTTAAAAAATCCACGCCATGTGTGGGTCACTGAGAAAATATTCTTTAAAAAATCCACGCCATGTGTGGGTCACTGAGAAAATATTCTTTAAAAAATCCACGCCTTGTGTGGGTCACTGACAAAATATTCTTTAAAAAATCCACGCCTTCTGTGGGTCCCTGAGAAAATATTGTTTAAAAAATCCACGCCTTGTGTGGGTCCCTGAGAAAATATTCTTTAAAAAATCCACGCCTTGTGTGGGTCCCTGAGAAAATATTGTTTAAGAAATCCACGCCCTTGTGTGGGTCCCTGAGAAAATATTTTTTTAAAAAATCCACGCCTTGTGTGGGTCCCTGATAAAATATTCTTTAAAAAATCCACGCCTTGTGTGGGTCCTTGAAAAAAATATTCTTTAAAAAATCCACGCCTTGTGTGGGTCCTTAAAAAAATTTTTTTTTAAAAAATCACCTTGTGTGGGTCTCTTAGAAAATATTTTTTTTAATAAATCCTCCCCTTGTGTGGGTCCTTTAGAAAATATTCTTTAAAAAATCCACGCCTTGTGTGGGTCCTTTAGAAAATATTCTTTAAAAAATCCACGCCTTGTGTGGGTCCTTTAGAAAATATTCTTTAAAAAATCCACGCCTTGTGTGGGTCCTTTAGAAAATATTCTTTAAAAAATCCACGCCTTGTGTGGGTCCTTTAGAAAATATTCTTTAAAAAATCCACGCCTTGTGTGGGTCCTTTAGAAAATATTCTTTAAAAAATCCACGCCTTGTGTGGGTCCTTTAGAAAATATTCTTTAAAAAATCCACGCCTTGTGTGGGTCCTTTAGAAAATATTCTTTAAAAAATCCACGCCTTGTGTGGGTCCTTTAGAAAATATTCTTTAAAAAATCCACGCCTTGTGTGGGTCCTTTAGAAAATATTCTTTAAAAAATCCACGCCTTGTGTGGGTCCTTTAGAAAATATTCTTTAAAAAATCCACGCCTTGTGTGGGTCCTTTAGAAAATATTCTTTAAAAAATCCACGCCTTGTGTGGGTCCTTTAGAAAATATTCTTTAAAAAATCCACGCCTTGTGTGGGTCCTTTAGAAAATATTCTTTAAAAAATCCACGCCTTGTGTGGGTCCTTTAGAAAATATTCTTTAAAAAATCCACGCCTTGTGTGGGTCCTTTAGAAAATATTCTTTAAAAAATCCACGCCTTGTGTGGGTCCTTTAGAAAATATTCTTTAAAAAATCCACGCCTTGTGTGGGTCCTTAAAAATCCACGCCTTGTGTGGGTCGTATTTAAAAAATCCACGCCTTGTGTGGGTCCCTGAGAAAATATTCTTTAAAAAATCCACGCCTTGTGTGGGTCCCTGAGATAATATTCTTTAAAAAATCCGCGACTGGTGTGGGTCCCTGAGAAAAAAATTCTTTAAAAATCCATGCCTTGTGTGGGTCCCTGAGAAAATATTGTTTAAAAAAACCACGCCTTAAATAAGACCCTAAACTAAAAAAACTTAAAAAAATCCATGATTATCTGTGATCCTTAAAAAAATATTCTTTCAAAAAATACGTGCTTGTGTTGGTACTCTCATACATTTGTCTATATCCGTGTAGGTTAACATAAATCACCTGTTAGTATTAAAAGGATTTTCTTGTTTTAAATGTGAAGAGTTTTAATCTCTTCACATAAGAGAAATTTATTTTTCTCTCCATTTTCTCTCGCTCTTTCTCTAATTTTCGCAAATTCCCTTGCAAAAGACAGCGCATTATTGCCAGTCTCGTGAAAAAATGAAAGCGCGCCGCCAAAAAGAATGTCAAGTGTGTACGCTCTAGGTATTGACAGCTAAAGGGAAAATGTATCCACTCAGCTGGTAAGGAGAAAGTAACGGAAACAAATGTACTCAGCACGACGAATAGAGGCAGTCAGTTTTTTATAGACATTTTACGGTTACGGACGTGTTTCGGTGGATAACGCGCAACGTCGTTAATGGCTAGCAAAGAATAACAAGAATAATACCAAAAACAACAACAACCAAAAACGGATTACAATAACAACAAAATAAATTTGTAGTGCAAAATTCTATAAGGAAATTCTATAGTGGGTGTGTTTGTGTCTGTGTCCTTGTTAAGGATTTTTTGAAAAATCATAAAAAAATATTCCTGGAAATTATTTCAATATTCCCCAAAATAAATCCACAAAAAAAATATTCCCAGACGGAATTAAATTTTTAATTGGAAAAAATGTTAAATAAAATAAAAAAGTGAAATTTTGAAAATTAAAATTTTCCACAACGAGTTACAACTTCAAGTGAGTGCCACGAGAGAATTGTTTGTGTGTGTGTGCAAGTGAATGAGTGATTGATTAACCCAAAAAAGAGAGCAAACAAAGAAAAAAATAAAATAAAGGAGCTAAATATTGTCAATGGGTGTGTTTGTGTGAGTGCAGGCCCTTCTCCCTACTGGCCAAACCCAAAACTATAAATTTGAAACGGAAACGGAAGCTTGTTTGTTCGAGATATAACGGTAATGATAATAAAACACACACATATTTAGTAAATTTATTTGTTATTACCACAACAACAATGACAATTTTTAACTGAAAGTCTTTTGTTTTGGAGAAAATTCAATTTTTCTTTTTTGTTTGTTTGCGAGGCAAGGTTGTGGGCCTCTTGGGTGGTGACGGTGGTGGGAAAGGTGCGCCTGCCATGCCACCGAGAAAAAAGAGAGCGAGGAAATTCGAAAAATGAAAGAATAAACAAAAATTTAACGATGCGAATACGATGAGACATAATACCACATGTCTGCATGACGACGACGAAGACGACGACTTGCTTGGCTGCCTCGCTGACTGGCATGAATGTGGCAGACACGCAGTCAGGCAGTGCGTCTTCTTATCACCAAATTGAAATCGTTTGCCAAAAAAAAAAAATTGTTTGTTGTTGGCCATTATGTTTTAATGGGATGATGTTTTTTGTCGGATTTTTTCTGTTCTTAAGGCGTATTGTTTTCTTTCCTCTTTTCTTTTTGGTGTGTGTATTTATTTGTTGTTTTTGTTTTCTTATTTTTGTTGTGGTCAATGTCTTCACTTACAACAGAGGAAAATCCTAAAGCCAAAAGCAAAAATCAGGGTCATTAAAAATAATGCCAACAAATTGTTTAGCACATAAATGACTCACAAACATTACAGAAATGGTTTTGGGGAATGACGGAAATTTGGAAAACAGGTATGGATTTCGGGGGAATAAAGGACCAAAAAACGTGGATTTATTAACAAATTTTTTTTCAGGTACCACATATAGAAAGTATATTTATTCAGATTCCCACACAAGATGTGAATATATTAAAGGATTTTTTGAGGCATCTATACAAAGTGAGAATTTAAAAAAAATGTGTGTTTCAGGGACCCAAACAAGGCGTGATTTTTTTTTTTTTTTTTTGAAAATATATTTTCAGTGACCAGAATATGGCGCGGATTTCTAAAGAAGACTTTGTGACGTGTTTTTCAAAGAAACTCTCAAAAGTGGGTTTTCTAAAGAATATTTCTTCAGGGATCCAAACAAGGCGTGGATTTTTTAAAAAAATATTTGTTCAGGGATCCATAACTTGCCAGGTTTTTATACCCTTCACCACACTGTGGTACAGGGTATTATGTCTTTGTGCATATGTTTGTAACAGGCAAAAATAATCGAGATAGACCCATGGTTCCTTTTGAGAATATGCATAGAATCACTTTCTAAGTCGATTTATGCATGTCCGTCTGTCCGTCCATGTATTTTTGTTAACAAAGTACAGGTCGCATTTGTGATCCGATTTGGATGAAATTTGACACAGTTCACTTATTTGGCCCAAGGACGAACCCTATTGAAATTGGGAAAAATCGGTTCAGATTTAGATACAGCTCCCATATATATTTTCGTCCGATTTTATGTAAATAGTGCACCAAAGTCCCTATATATCCTTCGATTTGCACGAAATTTGGCATAGCTTACTGAATAAAGTCTAGAACGATGTATTTAAAATTTCGTGAAAATCGGTTCATATTTAGATATAGCTTCCATATATATTTTCGTCCGATTTTATGTAAATGGTGCAACAAAGTCACTATGCTGTCACAAAGTCCCTATATATCCTTCCCTATATATTCTTCATTTCATGTTAGTGGTCCTTCAAAAGGATTCCATCTGTTGAATATACCCAAATTGGTGAAGGGTATCATATAGTCGGCCCCGTCCGACATTACTACCATGTTGTCAGGGTATTATAGCTTTGTGCAGCCCCAAGAGTTTGTAACGCCGAGAAATATTGGTCCTAGACCACCCTTTAAGTATACCGCTCATATCTCGACTAGCTGAGTTGATCTAGACATGTGTGTCCGTCCGTCTGTCCATTATAATTTATAAACATGATACAGGCCACAGTTATGGACCAATATTCACGAAATTTTACATGTAGGATGGGTTCTGGCCAATGAAGACCCCTATTGTTTTTGGTAAAGGTCGGATTATATTTAGGGGATGAAATGGACCAAATACTTAATTTTTGTCGGTTTTTCTGGTGGCTCCATAGGCCGCAATTATGGCCCGAACATCGCGAAATATTACATGGAGAAAGGGGTTGGGCGAAAGAATAAGCGTGTGATAAATATCGGTCAATATTTAGCGGGTCAAATGGACCCTAACTTTTGTGTGAAAAATTACAAAATTTTTATTCTGGAGCGAATATATTTACTCCTGAAGGAAATAGACCCGAGGAATTGATAGTATATCCAAGAGGAGTTGTTGACCTTCAAATTGATACCAAACTTATGGCTGCATGTACTTTGATGTGGAGTTATACGTAATTAGGTAAAGGTGATTATATGCAGAGTATTACTATTACTTCATTAGAGGACGGAAATGTCACGCTGATAGCTTTGAAATTATACATGAACGATTATGGTCAAGGACGACGCCTATAGTTTTCGGTGAAGTTGAGATTTCATTCAGGGGGTGCAATGAACCGAAAACTTTAATTTTGTCAGATTTTTTAGTCGCTCCAGAGGCAATTATTATATGCAGAACATCACATATTTTACAAGGTGAAGGGAATCTGACCAAATACTTAGAGCGACGGTTTGGATGATGATCGGTCAATATTCCGAGGGTCAAATCAAACCAAACCTAAAGTGAACATTTTTTATTTTACGGCGTAAAAATTCACTTCAAGAAAAAAAAAATTGAAAATATGCCAGGGTTAGAAAGTGAAGTTGTTGATCTATAATCGGTAAAAAGGGTGCAAATATCTCGAAATATTGTCCAAGCTCAGAATATAGAACCGCAGAAAGTTTGGTTTCGTTGTAGTTGTGTAGGGTATCATATGGTCGGCCCCGTCCGACTATACTGCTCCGCTCACTGGTTTGAAATATTTTTTTTTCAGGGCTCACAAATAGAAGTGATTTTTTAAAGAATTTGTTTCCCTTAATATTAAAATAATATATTTCGAAAATGCGAAACATTGCCAAAAAAAGTATATATATAATAGTGTTTGGCCAATCATATCATTATCACCACCATCATATCATCATGATGAACGTCCTCATTATTGTCCGCATCATAATGTTCATATCTCTGCCAACTTCAAAGTACAAGAGAATCGCGTCCATAATAAATCTACTTTTCTGTTCACGACTATTATGATGATGATGATGGCGAGCGAGCGAGCCAGCGAACGGATGGATGGACTACCGAACGGCATCAACGTCAACGACGACAATGAGATAATTCTGATGATGGCGTTGTTGATGGGGATAAAAAAATAAAAATTTATTTTAAAACAAAAACAAATGAGTTTTTTTGAGCTAAGAGGCAGCAACAGCAAAAATATGAGTGTCATGGTTAATATAAAATAATATATATATATATGGGTATATACTCGTACGTACATATATACAAATAACATAACATTTCGTGAAAATATTATATGATATATGAATATAAATGTGTGTGCGTGGTTTTTGTGTTATTTAGATTTTTTTTAATTTCATTTTGTGGAATTTGTCCAAAAGATTCTACGCCTTGCAAAAAAAACGTTTACATATATATTCAATTTCATTCATAGAAATCATGATATGGAAATAACATAAGGGTGGATATATATATGGGCAATATTGCCAATTTTTTAATATTCCATTTTCAAAAAATCAGCTTTTTTGTTTTTGTGGCACATCAATGATTTTTGGTACACATATAGAGAAAAATGTTCTGACTCCGAAACCGTTCGCGATCAAATTTTTGGTTGATGCGCGCAAAAGTTATCGAGGTTTTAATTTTGGGCATAAGAAAAAAATCTTAAAATTACGCCGTTTATTATATTGACCAAAAACGTTGATATATTTCTTCATCCGTAAAATAAGAATATGAATATATTATAAAAATCGCGAAAAAGTTGCACATCTTCGCGAAATATGAGAAAAATAATGAAAATATAGGAGATTACGTAAATATTTTCATTATATTAATGACATACACACACCTAAAAATTAATTTAAAAATATCTACATAATCTAAACACCATGGTGAATCAAATGATATCAAAATCACACAAGTCCGTGTAGCTGTTTGTAAATCACAGCGACAACAAAACAAGATATTGAGGAAAATTATTTGTTTTTGGTTCGAAAAAATAATGTCATCACATTTATTTTTTTAATTGTATACAAGAAATTTCAGAAAAAAATGTTGGGGTTATTCTGCTATTTTACCCGAATTTCGCTGAAAAATTGACATATATAATAATAATCACTTTTTGTGTATAAGTATACGCCTTGCGGATTATATCAAGACCCTTCCGATAAATCTTAGGGTTCTATAAATAGGAATAAATCTTAAAATAAAATAATATTATGAAATATACATTTTAAATTGCGTCTAAGTCGCGTAATTCTCAAAATCATTTGATGCGCATGCGGTTTCCAGGAAGTACTGAAGTTTATCTTCCAATCCATATATATTTTGCGAAATTTCATTTGACGGCTAAGATGTGCCGCACGTTACATTGAAGTACCCAAAAAACCGTAAAACGCGAATAATTTCCGAAAACTCCATATGTCATTAACGCGCATCCGATTTCAGTGTGCACCCAAAAAAAATTCATCGATCTATACCGATTTCAATGTGGTCCAGTAGGAACCATGGATGTGCCAGCTCACACTATTTTTGAGATAAATTGCGTCTACATGGCGTAATTCTCAAAATCATTTGATGCGTATGCGGTTTCCAGGAAGTACTGAAGTTTATCTTCCAATCCATATATATTTTGCGAAATTTCATTTGACGGCTAAGATGTGCCGCACGTTACATTGATGTACCCAAAAAACCGTAAAACGCGAATAATTTCCGAAAACTCCATATGTCATTAACGCGCATCCGATTTCAGTGTGCACCCTATAAAAATACATCGATCTATACCGATTTCAATGTGGTCCATTAAGAACCATGGATGTGCCATCACAATCTATTTTTGAGATAAATTGCGTAAATCTCTCTTTCGGCTGAAGTTTTTAAAGTTCTCTTTTCGAAAAAGTTCAAAATCCGTATGAGGTCATTTATTGAAGCGGAAATGATACACAGAAAACGCAAATAAATCCGCGATATTTTCAAAAACATTTTTTGCCAAATTTCGTGTTATTGGAAGGCCAGTTCCCGCCGTTCTAGTAGATGGATTTTCACGAAGAAGATTTTATATCATCCGAAACGGAAAAAACCTTATTGATCGCGGGTACCCATATCATTCAGTTGGCAGATCTAAAAATTTGGCCCGAAAAATAGGTTTTTTAGAAATTTGATCGCACAAAATTCGTACCTTCGGATGAGTATTACTCTGAAGCTGTGCATGCTACATACACAAAATACATATCAAATTACGCAGATTCGCGACTACAATAATCGTATAATCGATTTTTAGAAATTCCTGTTCGCGTATTAATGCTAGAACTAAAATTCAAAAAACACTCAAAATCGAGCTTCAAAATGTCAGCATCATTTAAAGGTAGATGCAGTTAAAATTTTGAAAAATGATATATAAGGGGCGTAGTCCCCGTTTTGTTGGCTTCTAGTTTTATTTTGACACGAAGGCCGTGCAATGAGTGGCTTAGTCACAAATCGATAGAGAACATAAAAATACTGGTTCGCCTCAACCTGTTTTTACACATTTTTTTACATTAAAGTAGACACAGCTTCCACTAAAATAAAGTTTGGAGGTCAATATCGTGAGCAGTTTGCAACGACAGATCAATTAACCCAAAACTATTCACTTTTTTTCATATACTTAAGTAGTTCCCGAGTTATAAAGGTGTGAACCTCCGCTTCAGCTATGTTAAAAAATTGGCAATATTGCCCATATATATATATATATATATATATTTTAATTTCATTAATTATCTTTTTTCACGTTTTTACTCGAATATTCTTAATGAAAATTATAAATATTGGCCCACTTTTGGTGTCTCAAGAATTTCGGTATTCCTGGATATTTTCAATATTGCTCTAAATTTCGGATTAGTCCCCCTTTTACTAGGTATTTTCAGAATTTTTGGCTCGATTTTCAGCCGAATGTAGGGCCACTTCATTTATACTTCCCATTCTCATTGGGTATCCAATCGTCTTGCCAAAAATGTTCGATATCGATCCATGTTTAGGTATAGTCTTCCGTCAGCTATTCTGCAAGTGGGTGTTACTTTGAAGCGGAAACAAAATGTGAAAGCTTGTCAGTTTTTATGTTGTGTGTGTGTTTTTCCCCATTTTCAATTTATTTTGTATTTGCCACAAACAACAACCACTACACGTGGAAGAGAATTTAATTGGCTCTTCTATGCCATTAAGCATGAATGCGTTCTTATTTCTGTTGTTTTTGTTTTTTCTGCGAGTTTCAATACCAAATAAATAGCATTAGCATACTTTTGCTATTGTTGATTTTATTT
This sequence comes from Musca vetustissima, assembly GCF_032173495.1. Taxonomy (NCBI): domain Eukaryota; kingdom Metazoa; phylum Arthropoda; class Insecta; order Diptera; family Muscidae; genus Musca; species Musca vetustissima. Next base: position 102,670 of record NW_026889127.1, read on the forward strand.
GTTTTATGTTTAATTTAGCACACGTGGTGGCAAGTATAATGGAATATTGTGTTCCATGCAAATCTTCTAGTAGACAATGTTATTTCGCAAATGTTTAAAAGATTTTGGAGGGTTCAGTTAGTTGGTGGTGCAGTTACAAAAATTAAAAATTGTTGTTTTACACCCTCCACCACACCGTGGTACAGGGTATTATGTCTTTGTGCATATGTTTGTAACAGACAAAAGGAATCGAGATAGACCCATGTTTCCTTTTGAGAATATTCATAGAATCACTTTCTGAGTCGATTAAAGCTTGTCCGTCCGTCTGTCCGACGACCTGTACTTTTTGTGAACAAAGTACAGGTCGCATTTATGATCCGATTTGGATAACATTTGGCGGAGCTCACTTATTTGGCCCAAGGACGAACCCCATTGAAATTTAAGAAAATCGGTTCAGATTTAAATATAGCTACCGTATATAGTTTCATCCGATTTAAGGTAAATGGGGCACTAATGTTCTTAAATATCTTTCGATTTGCACGAAATTTTGCATATGGTGCTGAATTGATGCTACAATAATGTGTGTCAAGTTTCGAGAAAATCGGATCAGATTTAGATATAGCTCCCATATATATTTTCGTCCGATTTAAGTTAAATGGGGCACCAAAGTCCCTATATATCTTTCGATTTGCACGAAATTTGGCACGGTGTACTCAATTGAGTCTAAAATGACGTGTGTTAAGTTTCAAGAAAATCGGTTCAGATTTAGATATAGCTTCCATATATATTTTTTCGTCCGATTTAATGTAAATGGGGCACCAAAGTCCCTATATATCTTTCGATTTGCACGAAATTTGGCACGGTGTACTCAATTGAGTCTAGAAAGACGTGTGTTAAGTTTCGAGAAAATCGGTCCAGATTTATATATAGTTCCCATATATATTTTTTCGTCCGATTTAATGTAAATGGAGCACCAAAGTCCCTACATATCCTTAGATTTGCATGAAATTTTGCATAGTTTACTGAATTAGGTCTTGAATGATTTGTGTTATGTTTCGTGAAAATCGGTTCAGATTTAGATATAGCTCCCATATATATTTTCGTCCGATTTTAGGTAAATAGTTCACCAAAGTCGCTATATATCCTTCGATTTGCACGAAGTTTGGCATAGCGTACTGAGCTAATTCAAGAAAGATGTGTGTTAAGTTTCCTGAAAATCGGTTCAGATTTAGATATAGCTCCCATATATACTTTCGTCCGATTTTAGGTAAATGGTGCACCAAATTCCCTATATATCCGTCGATTTGCACGAAATTTGGCATAGCGTACTGAATTAATTCAAGAAAGATGTGTGTTAAGTTTCCTGAAAATCGGTTCAGATTAAGATATAGCTCCCATATATACTTCGTCCGATTTTAGGTAAATGGTGCACCAAATTCCCTATATATCCGTCGATTTGCACGAAATTTGGCATAGCGTACTGAATTAATTCAAGAAAGATGTGTGTTAAGTTTCCTGAAAATCGGTTCAGATTAAGATATAGCTCCCATATATACTTCGTCCGATTTTAGGTAAATGGTGCACCAAATTCCCCATATATACTTCGATTTGCATGAAATTTGGCATAGCGTACTAAATTAAGTCTAGAAAGATGTGTGTTAAGTTTCCTGAAAATCGGTTCAGATTTAGATATAGCTCCCATATATACTTTCGTCCGATTTTATGTAAATGGTGCACCAAATTCCCTATATATCCGTCGATTTGCACAAAATTTGGCATAGCGTACTGAATTAATTCAAGTGTTAAGTTTCCTGAAAATCGGTTCAGATTAAGATATAGCTCCCATATATATTTCCGATTTAATGTAAATGGTGTACAAAAGTCCCTATATATCCTTCGATTTGCACGAAATTTGGCACAGCGTAATGAATTAGGTCTCGAATGATGTGTGCTAAGTTTCGTGAAAATCGGTTCCGATTTAGATATAGCTCCCATATATATTTTCTTCCGATTTAAGGTAAATAGTGTACCAAAGTCCCTATATATCTTTCGATTTCCACGAAATTTGGCACAGCGTACTGAATTTAGCCTAGAATAATGTGTGCTAAGTCGTGAAAATCGGTTCAGATTTAGATATAGCTCCCATATATAGTTTCGTCCAATTTAATGTAAATGGTGCACCAAAGTCCCTATATAGTTTTCGATTTCCACGAAATTTGAGTCTAGCATGACGTGTGTTAACTTTCGAGAAAATCGGTTCAGATTTAGATATAGCTCCCATGTAAGTTTTATCCGATTTTAGGTAAATGATGTGCCAAAGTCCCTATATATCCTTCGATTTGCACGAAATTTGGCACAGTGAACCCAATTGAATCTAGAATGGCGTGTGTTAAATTTCAAGAAAATCGGTTCAGATTTAGATATAGCTGATATATATATTTTTTTTCGTCCGATTTAATGTAAATGGTGCTCCAAAGTCCCTATATATCCTTCGATTTGCACGAAATTTGGCACAGCGTAATGAATTAGGTCTAGAATGATGTGTGTTGAGTTTCCTGAAAATCGGTTCAGATTTAGATATAGCTCCCATATATAGTTTCCCCCGATTTTAAGTTAATGGCGTACCAAAGTCCCTATATATCTTTCGATTTGCACGAAATTTTGGCACAACGCTCTTAATTGAGCCTAGAATGACGTGTGTTAAGTTTGGTGAAAATCGGTTCCGATTTACATATACCTCCCATATATATCTTCGCCCGATTTAATGTAAATGGTGCACCAAAGCCCCCATTAATTTTCCGATTGGCACAAAATTCAGCATAACGTACTGAATTAAGTCTAAAATGATGCGTGTTCAGTTTTGAGAAAGTCGGTTCAGATATAGCTCCCATATATATTTTCGTCAGATTTTATGTTAATGGTGCTAAATTGGATATTTCGTAAAAATCGGTTTAGATATAGACATAAAATAAAAAAATTGCATACATAATTTTGCTAGGTTTTATACAAATTGTACACGAAAGAATCCAATTCACCCCGATTGACATCGAATTTTTCATAGATTTCAGAATGATATGTCTATGGGTTTTTTTAATACCAATGTAAATCACACATTTAATTTCACCTGGTTCCAATTCCAATGTCCACTAAAGATGATATATCTGTTCTATCTACAAGATATTGTATATATCAGCGCCTCTTGTATGTACCCATAGTGGTGAAGAGTATCATATAGTCGGCCCCGTCCGACTTTTGAACTTTCCTTGCGGATTTTAAAATATGTTTGCATGAATCCTTAATAGGCATGGATTTCTATCAAATATTTTTTGAGCATAAAATTTAGGCGTAGATTTTTTTCAAATATATTTTTTTTTCATGGTCCAAATTTAGGTGTGAATTTTCTTTTAAATTATACTTGAGGGAAGAATATTGTCGTGTTTTTAATCAATCCTCACTTTTTTCCTTTTTTTTTCTATAAGAACACTTGTCGCAGGTATTGCAATTTACATTGAAGGTTGTGGGCGATGACTAACCAATCAAAAGTTGGGTATGCAAAGTCTTTAGGATATGTGTGCATATGTATGCATATATATATTTGTCAAAATATGCCACACGGCGTGTGTGTATGTTTTTACAAGAGTAAAATGAATTGCAAACACTAGACAGCTGGCACAATGCGCCTCATACCATTCGGGCTTATTTCCAATGTCTGCTTTCGGGCTTGCTACCCCGATAGAAAAGGAGAAGAAAACATAAACCGAACACACACACACATACTACAGACATTGGAACAATTGCAAACATGATGATGATAGCCACGTTCATACATGTCTGCCACCAGCGAGTGAGTGAGTAAGTAAAGCACCCTTTATGGTTTTTTGAGAATTCAAGCAAACCGTAGAGCAATAAATAGCGCGGTAGAAAAAAAAAAATACAACAGCCATTCATTTCGTAATAACAACAACAAGAACAGAAAAAGGAAATGAGGAAATTCACTTTGTTTTATGAATACACATGAATTGAAATGGAATCAAATGATAAAAGTATTCAGCAGCAGCAACAACCACGACGACGATGATGACAACAATGTCTACAGAAAAAGTCGTCATTCTCGAAGACATAGTCACATGTCTTTATGTATGTATATATATATTATGTTATACACACAACGACTTTGTTGTCCTTTAATATCCTTTATGCTAAGTGCTCTTTAGAAAATAAAACCACAATAACACTCGTACATATATATATATATATATATATACATTAGTACACAGTTACTGTGCGTGCGTTTTAACATTTTAGAGAGGTCCTGTCAAAGTTCAAATGAATGAATGAATAACTAATGGCCACACGAATGCGGATTCTCTCTCATATTTTTTAATGTCAGGGTTAATTTACATTTCCTCATATATTGAGAGGACGCATAAATTTTATGACAAGAAAGAAAATGTTGAAGAACATGTATTTCATATATTGAAAAAATATATATTTAAAAGAAATTACATGCGTGCATATTAATATAGGAAACTTAGAAAATATTTTTTTGAAATCGACGCCTAAAAATAGTCGCTTAGAAATTATTTCTTTAAAAATTCACTGAGAAAATTCCTTCAAATAAGTTTTTAAAAAATCGACCCCTGTAAGTCAATGTTGTCAGGGTATTATAGCTCTGTGCAGCCCCAAGAGTTTGTAACGCCGTGAATTATTGGCCCTAGACCCACCCTTAAGTATACCGATCGTCATATCTCGACTAACTGAGTCGATCTAGACATGTGTGTCCGTCCGTCCATCTGTCCATTATAACTTATAAACACGATGCAGGCCACAGTTATTGACCAATCTTCACGAAATTTTGCATGTAGGATGGGTTCTGGACAATAAAGACCCCTATTGTTTTTCGTAAAGATCGGGTTATATTTATATGATGAAATGGACCATATACTTAATTTTTGTCCGTTTTTCTGGTCGCTCCAGAGACCGCAATTATGGCCTGAACGTAGCGAAATTTTACAAGGAGAAAGGGATCGGGCTAAAGAGTAAGCATGCCTGTTTTGATAAAGATTGGTCAATATTTAGCGGGTCAAATGGACCCTGATTTCTGTGTGAAAAAATACAAAATTTGTATTCTATGGCGTATATATTTGCACCTGAAGGACATAGACCTGAGAAGTTGACGATATATCCAAAAGGTGTGGTTGACCTTTAAATTGATACCAATTATATTATCGTATGCACTCAGATGTGGGAGTTGCACTTAAATATTTACAGGTGCTTTCGTATTCAGATATAATTTAGTAACCCATTACCACACTAGAGAGCGTAAATGTAGCGCTCATCGCTTTGAAATGTTCCATGAGGTTCCAGTTATTGTCAAGACCAAAGCCTATAATTTTCGGTGATGATCAGATAATAATTTTGGGATAAAGTGGACCAAAAACTAAATTGTATGTGTTTTTTTTCGAGTCGATATATAGGCCACAATTATAAGACGAACATCAGAACACAACCCACGGGGAATGAAATAAGGACATGTAACGAATATTAGAACTATTCGGAAATATGCCAGTGTAAGAAAGAGTTGTTGATCTCTAATCGGGAAAAAGGGTGCAACTATTACGAAATATTGCCCAGGCTCGGAATAAAAATCGGCAGAAAGTTAGAGTCCCGTGGTAGTTGTGTAGGGTATCGTATGGCCGGCCCCGTCCGACTATACTGCTCCGCTCACTGGTTTATTTTATTTATTTTTTATACCCTTTACCACACTGTGGCACAGTGTATTATGTATTTGTGCATATGTTTGTAACAGGCAAAAGGAAAGGAGATAGACACATGGTTCCTTTTGAGAATATGCATAGAATCACTTTCTGAGCCGATTTATGCATGTCCCGTCTGTAGATGATAAATTGTAAACAAAGTACAGGTCGCAATTATGATCCGATTTTGATGAAATTTGGCAGAAGTCACTTATTTGGCTCAAGGACGTACCCTATTGAAATTGAATAAAATCGGATCAGATTTAGATATAGCTTCGGTACATAGTTTCGTCTGATTTTATGTAAAAGTTGCACCAAAGTCGCTAAATATTTCGATTTGGATGAAATTTGGCTTAGGGTACTAAAATAGATCCAGAATGACGTGTAGTAGGTTTTGAGAAAATCGTGTCAGATTTAGGTATTGCTTCCATATATAGTTTCGTCCGATTTTATGTAAATGGTGCACCAAAGTCCCTATATATCTTTCGATTTGCACGAAATTTGGCATAGAGGTCTGAATTAGGTCCAGAAAGATGTGCGCTAAGTTTAGTGAAAATCGTTTCAGATTTAGGTATAAATCCCATACATAGTTTTGTCCGATTTTATGAAAATGGTGCACCAAAGTCCCTACATATCTTTCGATTTGTACGAAATTTGGCATAGGGTACTGAATTAGGTCCACAATGATGTGCGCTAAGTTTCGTGCAAATCGGTTCAAATATAGTTATAGCTCCCATATATAGTTTTGTCCGATTTTATGAAAAATTGTGAACCAAAGTGCCTATATATCTTTCGATTTCTACGCAATTTGACACAGGGTACTGAATTGGGTCCAAAAAGTCATGTGTTAAGTTTCGAGAAAATCGGTTCAGATTTAGGTGTAGCTCCCATATATGTTTTCGTCCGATTGTATGTAAATGGTGCACCAAAGTCCCTATATATCTTTTGATTTCCACGAAATTTGGCATAGGGTACTGTATTAGGTCCAGAATGATGTGTGCTAAGTTTCGCGAAAATCAGTTAAGATTTAGATACAGCTCCCATATATATTATCGTCCGATTTTATGTAAATGGTGTACCAAAGTCCCTATATAACTTTCGATTTTCACGAAGTTTTGCATAGGGGACTGAATTAGGTCCAGAATGATGTGTGCTAAATTTCGTGAAAATCAGTTCAGATTAAGATATAGCTCCCATATATATTATCGTCCGATCTTATGTAAATGGTGTACCAAAGTCCCTATATATATTTCGATTTCCACGAAATTTGTCATGGTGTACTGAATTGAGTCTAGAATGACGTGCGCTAAGTTTCGTGAAAATCGGTTCAGATTTAGATATAGCTCCCATACATATTATCGTCCGATTTTATGTTATTGGAGCACTAAAGCCCCTACATTTCTTTCGATTGGTTCGAAATTTGGCACAGCGTACTGAATTTAGTCTAGAATGATGTGTGTTTGAACATATTTTTAAAAAATCATTTACATTTCTGAAATAGTCCGTCAGAAAAATATATGTAAGTCCCATGCATATGGAAGGTCTTTAAATATATTTTTAAAAAATTCAGGCTTATAAATATTTTATTGGAAAAAATTAAAGCAAAATACTTTTCCTCTTTACTATCTGCTTGGGTATGCAATCACACGAGCCCTGCAAATAAATATAACCCAACATTTGTTCAAATACACCATTTGAAACTATGGAAATTGCCTTTTGACTATTCCACAAAGAGTGCAAGAGCACAGAGCGGAGGAGGGAAGGAGAATACACAAGCACCTGAATAAACCTTGAGGCCAAGAATGAAATTTTAATTTTTGATATCCCTGAATTATTTAACAACACCAACACAAACCAAGCACTCAGACAGTCAGCCAGTCAGCCAGCAGCAAAGCAGCCATCCTGCCAAAGGCAGCCAACCCACCAACCAACACATGGTTGGACTTAAAATAAAATCACAAGCTTTTGATTTTGACATGCCAGACTAGTGGTAGCGATGTTTGTTTTTCGGAGCTCACAAAATATCTCTTTTCTGCTGTCAGCTTAAGAAAAATTTCTACTCCTTTTTGGGGAGCATGTCCCCTGGATAAATGAGACGAATACGTACATACATACACACATACGGACCAAACAAATAAAAGTGATTTTTGCTCCCATTTTGCTCGTTTAAATTCGTATTGGATTATGAAGGGTGTTTTGTTCGAGAGTTGGATTCTTACCTTTGGATTTCTGAAGGATTTTTTAGATGATTGAATATTTTATTTAATTGGCTGGAAAGTTTTTGGTAAAGATTCAGTAAGGTACTTTGAGAATAGAGATTTTCTAAATGTGAATCGACTTAGATCAATCCATAAACATGTCATTCGTTCGCTACAATGGGACAAAAGTATGTTAATCGACTTCAAACAAATATCAATAGGACATACGTTGGGCTATGTCTGTACTTCTAGAAAACGCAACTACGTTATTCTATGCTCAATATATATATATATATATATATCTGAACCGATTTTCACGAACCTCAGTACGCTATGGCAAATATCGTGCAAATCGAAAGATATATAGGGACTTTGGTGCACCATTTACCCTTAATCAGGCGAAACTATATATGTGAGCTATATCTAAATCTGAACCGATTTTCACTAAACTGAGCACACGTCATCCTGGACTTAATTCAGCACGCTTTGCCAATATTCGTGCAAATCGAATGATTTTCAGGGACTTTGTTGCACCATTTACCTAAAATCGGACGAAACTATATATGGGAGCTGTATCTCTATCTGGACCGATTTTCACGAAACTTGGCAGACATTATTCTAGGCTCAAATTAGTACGTTATGCCAAATTTCGTGCAAATCGAAATATATATATAGGGACTTTGGTGCATCATTTACATTAAATCGGACGAAAATATATCTGGGACCTATATGTAAATCTGGACCGATTTTCACGAAACTTGGCAGACATCGATCTAGGCTCAATTCAGTACGTTATGTCAAATTTCGTGCAAATCGAAAGATATATAGGGACTTTGGTGCACCATTTACATAAAATCGGACAAAAGTATATATTGGAACTAAATATAAATCTGAACCGATTTTCACGAAACTTAACACACGTCATTCTGGACTTAATTCAGCACGCTATGACAATATTCGTGCAAATCGAATGATTTTCAGGGACTTTGGTGCACCATTTACATAAAATCGGACGAAACTATATATGGAAGCTCTATCTAGATCTGGACCGATTTTCACGAAACTTGGCAGACATTATTCTAGGCTCAATTCAGTACGTTATGCAAAGCGAAAGATATATAGGGACTTTGTTGCACCATTTATTTAAAATCAGACGAAACTATATATGGGAGCTTTATCTAAATCTGAACCGATTTTCACGAAACTTAGCACACGCCATTCTGGACTGAATTTAGTACGATATGCCAAAATTCGTGCAAGTCGAAAGCTATTTAGGGACTTTGGTGCACCATTTATCTTAAATCGGACGAACATGACTATATCTAAATCTGAACCGATTTTTTCCAATTTCAATAGAGTTCGTCCTTGGGCCAAATAAGTTACTTGTGCCAAATTTCAAATTTTAACGAATTTTCTTTAATAATATTTTTTCCTCGCCATATTATAAATTCATATTAAACTCAATCTGATTTATGTATGTACCAGCTTTACGAGCTGCAATTCAAACTGTCAAAACATCCGAACACTGACTAAGCAAAGCGCTCAACATTATCACTGTTCAAACAAATTATAGTTTGTTGCTCATAACTTACAACCTTAATTCCGCTATCTGCAGTGGCACCAATCTCCGCCCGGCAACCCACTGACCGGCCCGCAATGTTGATATAGTTGTTAGTGTAGAGCAAACATAATTTATAGCATAATTCCGAGCAAAAAGCAAACAAATTTTTATGATTTGTTAACATTTTATGCCTTCAGCTGTTAAAAACAAAATCATTACACGTACGTGAGGTGAGCGAGCGAGCACACTTACTGAATGCAACCTTAACACGTTTCGCCATATTGCATGCGATGTGAAAGTTTACTCCTTTTTTTCGAAATATAATGCCTAGGACAACGATAACATTTATTCGTGTTGCATGCTTACAACGCACACACACATACACAAAGTTAAACGTGGCCATAAGGATATGTGGCGAGTGAGTCAGTCAGTTAGGAGTGAGTGAGTGAGTGAATGAAACGAAGGTGTACAAATGCCACATTACTTATGAAATTCTTGGAGGGCGTGTATGCATGCATACTAAGATAAAATACTTGAAAGGCATGTTCAACTTTTTTTTTTTTTGGTTTCGGGTCACAAAAAATGACACAGAGTAAAATTTTGTGCATGACTATTTTGTAGAATAGTCCATGTAAAAATATTAAAAAAAAATCCACGCCTGTCTGTGGTCTCTGAAAAAAATAATTTTTTTATAAAATCCACGTCAGTCTGGGGTCTCTAAAAAAAATTATAAAATCCACGCCTACTTGTGGTATTTGAAAAAATATTTTTAAACAAGTGAGCGGGGCAGTATAGTCGGACGGGACCGACCATACGATACCCTACACAACTACCACGGAACTCAAACTTTCTGCAGATATTTATTCCGAGCATGGGCAATATTTCGTGATAGTTCAACCCTCTTGTTCGATTAGAGGTCAACAGCACCTCTTCCTTACACTGACATATTTTCCAAATATTCCCAATATTCTGTTGAGCCCTTCTAATTACTTGTCCATATTCCCTTCACCGTGGGTTCTGTTGTGATGTTTGGCTTTCAATTGTGGCCTATAGATCGATTAAAAAAAAACACAAAAAATAAGTTTTCGGCCCACTTCATCCCAAAATTATTATCTGATCATCACCTAAATTTATAGGCGTTGTCCTTGACCATAACTGGATCCTCATGGAAAATTTCAAAGAGATCCGCCCTATATTTCCGCTCTTCATTGTAGCAATGGTTTACTAAATAATATCTGAACACGTAAATACCTATACATATTTACGTGTAACTCCCACATCCGATTACATACGACAATATAATTGGTATCAATTTAAAGGTCAACCACTCCTCATTGATATACTATCAACTTCTAGGGTCTACGTCCTTCAGGGGTAAATATATACGCCATAGAATACAAATTTTGTCATTTTTCACACAAAAGTCTGGGTCCATTTGACCCGCTAAATATTGACAAGATAGGTATGCTTATTCTTTGGGCCGATCACCTTCTCCATGCAAAATTTCACGGTGTTAGTGCCAATATTTCGGCTTCTGGAGCGACCAGAAAATTCGACAAAAATTTAGTATTTGGTCCATTTCATCCCCTAAATATTAACTGATCTTTACCAAAAACAATAGGGGTCTTCATTGGACAGAACCCATCCTACATGCAAAATTTTATGAAATTTGGTCCATAACTGTGGCCTGTATCGTGTTTACAAATTATAATGGACAGACAGACGGACGGACACACATGTCTAGATCGTCTCAGCTAGTCGAGATATGACGATCGGTACACTTAAAGGTGGGTCTAGGACCAATATTTCGCGGCGTTACAAAATTTTAGGGCTGCACAAATTTATATTTAACAGAAAGTCTGTCGGTCTTTGTCTCTTTTTTTAAATCCACTCTGAAAAAATATTTTTAAACCAGTAAGGAAAGCAGTAAAGTCGGACTGGGCCGTCTATATGATAACCTTCACTACTTTGGGTATATTTTTTTAAGGCATAACTCTACACAGTCTCCTAACAGATGTCGCTTTTTCGAAAGAACATTAACATGAAATTGAACGAAAGATATATAAGAACTTTGGTGCGCCATTTCTATTAAATCGGACGATAATATATATGGGAGTTATATATAAATCTGAACCCGAAACTTAGAACACATCATTATACACTCAATTCAGTACGCTGTGCCATATATTCGGGCATATCGAAAGATATTAAGGGACTTTGATGCACCATTTACCTTAAATCGGACGAAAATATATACGGGAGCTATATCTAAATCTGAACCGATTTCAATGAAACTTAGCACACATCATTCTAGACTTAATTTAGTACTCTGTACCAAATTTCGTGCAAATCGAAAGATATATAGGGACTTTGGTATACTATTTATTATAAATCGGACGAAAATATATATGGGAGCTATATAGAAATATGAACCGATTTCCATGAAACTTAGCACACATCATTCTAGACTTAATTTAGTACTCTGTACCAAATTTCGTGAAAATCGAAAGATATATAGGGACTTTGGTTTAGTATTTATCATAAATCGGACGAAAATATATATGGGAGCTATATCTAAATCTGAACCGATTTTCACGAAACTTAACACACATCATTCTAGACTTAATTCAGTTCACTATGTGAAATTTTGTGCAAATCGAAAGATATTTACGGACTTTGTTGCACTATTTACCTTAAATCGGACGAAAATATAAATGGGAGTTATATCCAAACTTGTGCCGTTTTCTTCAATTTCAATAGGGTTCGTCCTTGGGCCAAAGAAGTGAGCTGTGCCAAATTTCATCCAAATCGGATCATAAATACGACCTGTACTTTGTTTACAATTCAGCAATTGTTTACAATTTTACAATTCTACAGACGGACGGACAGACAGACCGTCGGACGGAAGGACATGCATAAATCGACACAGAAAATGATTCTATGCATATTTTCAAAAGGAACCATGTGTCTATCTCGTTTCCTTAATATATGCTCAAAGATATAATGCCCTGTAACACAGTGTGGTAAAGGGTATAAAAATCTCTGATTTTTTTTTAAATCCGTGCCTTGAAAAAAGTCATTATACCCTACACAACTATGTTGTCAGGGTATTATAGCTTTGTTCAGCCCCAAGAGTTTGTAACGCCGCGAAATATCTATATTATAATTTGTAAACACGATACAAGCCACAGTTATGGACCAATCTTCACGAAATTTTGAGTTTTGGCCAATGAAGATCCCTATTTTGGAAAAGATTGGTTGATATTTAGGGGATGAAATGGACCAAAATTTATTGGCCTTTAAATTTATACCAATTATATTGATGTATGTACTTGCATAGAAGAGTTATACGTAAATATTTACAGGTGATTGCGTATTCAGATATTATTTAGTAACCCATTACCGCATTGTAGGGGGAAATATAGCGCTGATCGCTTATAAAATTTCCATGAGGTTTCGTCAAGCACAACGCCTTTTATTTGCGGTTATGATCATGATTTGTTTTCTTTTTGTGTTTTTTGTTTCTAGTCGATCTATAGGCCACAATTATAAGCCGAACATCACAACACAATTAACGCTAAAGGGAGAATGGGCAAGTAGTTAGTAGGACTGTACTGTATACAAGTAATATTCGGAAAATATGTCAGTGTAAAGAATAGGAGCTGTTGTCCTCTTATCGGGAAAGAGGGTGCAGCTATCTCGAAATATTGCCCAGACTCGGAATAAAACTTTGCAGAAAGTTAGTGTACCGTGGTAGTTGTGTAGGGTATCGTATGGTCGGCCCCGTCCGACTATACTGCAGCGCTCACTGGTTTAAAAAATAAAAAAAAATTATTTTTAATTCATGCTTAGTAAATTTTGTTAAAAAATATTTAATATTTCTCTCAGTGCATCGCCCCATTCTGCCGACATAATTCAACATTAAAATTCAGCTCATATCCGACTGCAGCAACTCTTATGCTGCTTTATGGTTGCTATTTAAACATGAATTTTAAATGCACTCTCATCTACACGAAAAGGAGCCTCAGTTAAATTATGATGTACGGGGGGCCAAGATAAATTTCACCTCTCCAAATAAATCTCGCAGACAGAGTCCACACAATTTTGTATTACTACCAGCTATAGAATTTCACTTCAGAAAAGGACCCTTAAAGGAACAATTTATTTTATTATGAAGATGTGTAAATATAAATACATTTCTATTACACACAAATCCACAGCGTGGAATTAGAGGGGAGGAGAGACTGTGGGGGGGGAGATCCGTCCCTTAAATGTCGTTTCATACAAAAGGGAAAATAATGTTGTTGACGCAGTGGAAGCAAACAAATTATATAAAAGAAGAGAAAAATCTAAAGGAAACGGACATTAAGTTAAGACCACCATCAACCGCTGAAGGATCTAAGGCAACTCAAAATAAAGTGGACAATTATTGGCCAATGTTAAATGTTCCAGCATTGGAGAGCTGAGTTGAGTTGGGAGAATGAAAAAAAGGAACAAAACGATGTTTTATGTCTCAACACAACTGGAATAATTGCTGTTTGCTCTGCTTTAATGGGATTTTTATTATGGTCTGCTTTTCTGGATTTGTGTTAAATAAATACATTTAATCTATTTTTCTATAAACTAAAAAAATAAAGATTTTTTAAAATTTTTGTTTAATTTGATTTCATTCACCATTAATGACATTCATATAGAAGTAGTTGAATAGAGTTTGAATAAAAAAATATGTACATTTATATTTGAATTTCGCATCGATTTTTCAAGTATATCGTGCAACAACAACCCCTTCCAATCTTGATATGGGCAAGCCAATAACTTTCGTTTTGTAAAAAGCATCGTTCACTGGAAACTGGAACAACTTGACTTGGCCTAGAAAATGTTAGTTTCATAGTTTCCGTTACGCTACAATTTCAATTAAAAGTTGCTTTTTTTTAAATTCAAGTAAGTTTATGAAACTTAGTTTTGTTGAAGAAATTGAAAAAGTTGAGTGAATAAAACAATTGCAGAAATTGTAATTGAATTAATGAAGCAAAATAACGGTTTCCAGATTTTTTCTAGATATTAAAAATCTACAATGGAGATCGGAATAGGGATGATTGTGTCAGGGAATTCAAAAAATGATTAACACGGGAACGGATTTAATATATATTTAAAATCCGTTCCCGTGTTAATCATGTTTTAAATTCCCTGAAACAGTCATCCCTATTCCGATCTCCATTGTAGATTATTAATTTCTACAAAAAAATCAATTATCCTCTTTTAAAGATCTACAGGACGAAAAAAAATACGAGGAAGGAATATTTTTTTTTAAAGAATACTTCTTCAAGGATCGACATAGGTGTGCATTTTTAGAGAATATTTTTTTTTCAAGGATCAGCTGAGGCGTGGATCTAAAAACCAATAGAGGCGTAGATTTACAAAGGACTAATGGAGGCATGGACTTATTTCTAGGGCCAACACACGACACTGTTTTTTTTTCAAAGAATATGTTTTAAGATCCAACACAAGGCGTGGATTTTTCAATGAATATTTTCTCAATGACAAATACAAGACGCAGATATTTGAAATACAATTTTGAACGACTTGCTTTAGGAGTGAATTTTATGGATATTTTTCGGGGACCTTTTTCTTACAGGTATGGCATTTTTTTAAAGAATATTTTCGAAGGACTTCAGGGACCTCATACAAGGGTATTTGTTTAGGATCACAAACAGGATAATCAATTCCGGATTTGCAAAAAAATATTTTTCCCAAGGAAAAACAAACGCGGGATAGCAATAGAGACGTAGATTTACAATGGAGACATGGATTTATTTCTAGGGCCAACACAAGACGCTATTTTTTTAAAGAATATGTTTTAGGGTTCAACACAAGGGTTGGATGTTTAATGAATATATTCTCAAAGAGCAGAACAAGAGCAGGTTTGTAATATACAATTTTTGGCAGACTTCATACAAGTGTGGATTTTAAAGATATTTTTCGGGGACATCTTTCTTACAGGTGTAGCATTTTTATACCCTTCACCACACCGTGGTACAGAGTATTATGTCTTTGTGCATATGTTTGTAACAGGCAAAAGGAAACGAAATAGACACATGGTTCCTTTTGAGAATATGCATAGAATCACTTTTTAAGTCGATTTTTCGTCCGATTTAAGGTAAATGGTGCCTATATATCCATATATATATATAAAGTACCTACATATTTTTCGATTTGGACGAAATTTGGCAGAGTGTACTGAATTAAGTCTATGTAAGTTAAGTGTCGTGATAATCGGTTCAGATTTAGATATATGGTGCAGCAAAGTCCATATATATACTTCGATTTGTACGAAATTTGTCATAGCGTACTGAATTGAGGCTAGAGTGATGTGTTTTAAATTTCGTGAAAATCGGTTCAGATTTAGATATAGCTCCCATATATATTTTCGTCCTATTTTAGGTAAATAGTGCACCAACGTCCCTTTAAATACTTCGATTTGCACGAAATTTGGCATAGCGTACTGAATTGAGTTTAGAGTGATGTGTTTTAAATTTCGTGAAAATCGGTTCAGATTTAGATATAGCTCCCATATACATTTTCATCCGATTTTATGTAAATGGTGCAAGAATGTCCCTATATATCCTTCGATTTGCACGAAATTTTGCACTGAGTATAGAAATTAAATTTATCATAGGTTGCAGAAAGGTATATTTCCTTCGCCGGATCATTGACATGCAATTGTAAGGATACATATGTACAATATACCCGAAGTGGTGAAGGGTATCTTATAGTCGGCCCAGTCTGACTTTACTACTTTCCTTACTCGTTTAAGAATATTTTTGAAGAACCTCCTGTATAAATGGATTTGTTAAAGGATGTTTTTTAAGGTAAAGCATTATTAAAGAATATTTTGGAATGACTTACAGTAGAAGTGGATATTTCAAAGCATGTTTTTTTTCAGGGACCTCAAACAAGTGTAAAATCAATTCCGGATTTGTAATTTTTTTCCCAACGAACAACAATAGCGGGGTACAAAAATTGATGGACCATCTGGAACAAAATCTTTTAGACCCCACAGAGTGGTGGAATTATGGTGCATATTTTTAAATAACCAACACAGGCAACGATTTTTTAGAAAATACTTTTTACGGACCAACATCAGTGAGGATTTAAATAATATTATTTTAAATAACCCACAGAGACGTGGATAAAATAATTTTTTTTAATAAGAGGCTTGATTTTCCAATAAATATTTTTAGCTGACAAATCAAAGCACTATTTCAAAACAGTAAGGAAAGTAGTAAAGTCGGACTGGGCCGACCATATGATACCCTTCACCACTTTGAATATATTCTACATATTTTTCATAACAGACGTCGCATTTTCGAAGGAACATTGACATGAAATTGAACGAACGTAAATCTAACTCTAACCCGATTTTCTCGAAACACATGATCTATGGTAGACAGATTTCCATCACAAAGGCACGAAAATCACCATGAACACGCATAACAACAACATCAAGTGTAAATACAAATGCAGAAAAAAAAACACAAAAATTCGGTAAATAATCTTGCCTTGAGCAAAGAAATATATAAAAGAGGTTATTAGAAATACTTTATCATACAAAACAGTCAATTATAGTACAGTCAATTCAGTACATTGACAACATTGTGAGCAGGTCGGCCAATCTTTGGTCTTCAGTGTACAATTTACATTCAATCGGACGAGAATATATATGGGAGTTAAATTTAAACCTAAACCGATTTTTACGAAACTTAGCACACATCATTCTGGACCTAATTCAGTACCATATGCCAAATTTCGTGCAAATCGAAATATGGACTTTGGAGCCCCATTTACCTTAAATTTTTATTTTTAAAAAATATTTTTGTAAAGACAAACATAGTTTTAAAGACCTCCTATATGTTTGGATATTTAAAATTTAGTTTTCAATGACAATGTCCAATTTAGAGGGCAAATTTATAAGATGCATACTAAAGCGGGACCAATATTGACAACATTGTGTAGGAATTATCGAATACTTGGTGTTTTCATTATATATAAGGATTATGCCTAATTTAGGGCCGATATAGCTCAAGTTCCAAGCTAATAATTTAGTTTTGAATCCCAATACCGTGTTTTATATAGGATCTGGGCCCATATGCGGGTCGATATAGTTCATTCTCAAACCTCACGTTCTAGTTTTTATGTCGATATCTTCCAATAGTCCCCTTCCAGTAGTCCCCATACCCCTAAAATGGGGTGAATATTAATAATTTTTAGTAGGGAGATTTTTTACCATATACGACTACAAAATTGCAAATTGCAGCGAATTCGGTTGAAAAATGCACTCAAGAACCCCAAAATACCGAAAATTAGGGGGAAACTTATATGGGGGCTATCAGAAAAAGTGGACTGATGTTTATAATTTTTTGTGTAGATATTTGGCACTAAAAAAACCCAATGTACCAAATTTCAGGGAATTCGGTTGAAAACGCGCTCAAGATCCCCAAAATACCGAAACTTGGGGGGTACCTTTTATGGGTGCTATCCGTAAAAATGAACCTATATTTATAATTTTTGATGGGGAAATTTGCTACCCAATAAGAACTCAAAGTACCAAATTTCAGCGAATTCGGTTGAAAAACGCAATCAAGAACTTCAAAATGCCGAAAATTTGGGGGTACCCTTACATGGGAGCCATGCCTAAACGTGCACCGATATCTCCCATATTCGATTTATTATTATTTCCTCTAATGTATACATTAACAATCAAGTAAGTAGAAGTAATTAATTCTTCGAATTCATAATGAATAACTTTAGAAATATCTAAGCGACTTTCACTTTGCAAAGTTGCGTCATTTTGAAAAAGTAACAACTTTTTTGAAAAATATGGTTGTAGAAAAAAATTGTTGTTGTTGTTTTTTCCAAACCAATTTAGTCTTCCGTGAAAGTTTTGACAAGACTATATTGCCAACATCTTTTGAACTTTAATTAAATGTACACTCTCCCCATCCTTGTAGTTGGCTTCGTAACGAAGGAGAAAGTACAGCATTCTAATGTTTACTTTTCAAATTGGATAACTTGTCAGGCTTGTTGCTCTACAAATTGGATGTCCGTCCTTTGGAATGAACCTTTGGTGTGGCCAGCAAATAGCAGCAAACATTGCCATATCCTTGGTGATATTTGACACAAATTCGTCTTTTAACGAAAAAACATTGACAGACAATTTTAATGACAACTATTACTATGACAAATTGTCGGAAATGTCGAACAAATGGAAGAGTAAATCATCTGCCTGTGTTGGATATCAGAAAATATTTTGGAGAAATTGATTACCAGTTTGTAGAAGGAAGGCAGACATCAAAGGCTAAATAAAATTGGACTTTTCCAGGAAATTTCGAAAATTCATTCATCATTAAATATTAGCAAGAAACACTGATGGCAGATCAAAGCTAAAAAATAATGAAGTGGAAAATGGCAATCCATTAATTAATTTTGTTCGGGGGAAGACTTCAAAAAATGTTTATAATGAAAAATATTGCTAATGAGGATATATACCTTTGATACGGTGAAAATGTGAATAATCGAAATATTGGTTTTAGATCCCATATTTCTATGGACCATATCCGTTTCAGAAAATTTGCAGTCGATTTACACATGTCCGTCCGTCCGTTGTCTGTCTGGCTGGTGCACACGATAACTCTCGAAGGTAGCAACCGGTTTCATTCAAACTTTGCACATCTTAATATTTCTTCCAAGCTTAGTTTAAGTTTGAAGATGGGGAATATCGGTCCACTCCTTCCGATACCTCCCCCACAAAACGGGCAAAATTGTGCTAAAAATTAATTTTATAATAACATATGTATCTTTACCAACTTTGTACAACCTATTATCTTTATCAAGCTTAGATTCAGTAGGAAGATGGGACACATTGCTCCCCTCCTTCTACAAATGGTCAAAATTTGTAATATTTATAAATCCAATATCAGGCGAATGGAATGTCCGATATGAACCAAATTTTTCACAACCCATTACCTTTACGAAGTCTAGATTAAGTCCGAAGTTGGGGCCCATTGGGGTACTCCTTCTGGTACCTCCCCCACAAATGGTCAAATTTTTCAATATTAATAAATCCAATATCAGGCGAATGGAATGTCTGATTTGAACCAAACTTTGCACTACCCATTACCTTAACCAAGCCTAGATCAAGTTTAAAGATGGGACCAATTAGTCCACTCCTTCTGGTACCTCCCCACAAATGGTCAAAATTTTGCTAAAAATTGATTTTATAATAACATTCAAACGGACTATCCCATTTTAATGAAACTTTGTACAACCTATTATATTTACCAAGCCTAGAACAAGTAGGAAGATGAGACCCATTGGTCCACTCCTTCTGGTACCTACAAATGGTGAAAAATTTCAATATTTTTAAATCCAATATCAGGCGAATGGAATGTGATATTTCAACCAAACCTTGCACAACCAAATTCTTTTAATATTTTTACGCACATAAGACAGAGCGTAAACAGGTTTTCAAGACACATCTAATAGAATGAGGGAGAAAAAACTTGACTGCGACCGGTAGACCTATATTATTATTTTTTCTACCTATGTATATGAAGCGTGAATTTGTTAAAAATATTGTTTCTCGACCAATATAAGGTTTTTCCCCACCTATATAATATAATTTCGTGGATTTTAGGTTTCTTATAAAACTTAAAAAAATATTCTTATAATAATCCGCGCTTTTTGCGGGACTGGAAAACATATTCTTATGATAATTTTAAGTCCTTTAAAAACATTCTTAAACCAGTGAGCGGAGCAGTATAGTCGGACGGGGCCGACCATATGATACCTACACAACTACCACGAAACCAAACTTTATGCGGTTCTATATTCTGCGCCTGGACAATATTTCGAGATATTTGCACCCTTTTACCGATTATAGATCAACAACTTCACTTTCTAACCCTGGTATATTTTCCAATTTTTTTTCTTGAAGTGAATTTTTACGCCGTAAAATAAAAAATTGGTCACTTTAGGTTTGGTTTGATTTGACCCTCGGAATATTGACCGATCATCCTCCTAAGTATTTGGTCAGATCCCCATCACCTTGTAAAATATGTAATGTTCGGCATATAATAATTGCCTCTAGATCGACTAGAAAATCTGACAAAATTAAAGTTTTCGGTTCATTGCACCCCCTGAATGAAATCTCAACTTCACCGAAAACTATAGGCGTCGTCCTTGAACATAATCGTTCATGTACAATTTCAAAGCTATCAGCACGACATTTCTGTCCTCTAATGAAGTAATAGTAATACTCTGCATATAGTCACCTTTACCTAATTACGTATAACTCCCACATCAGAGTACATGCAGCCATAAGTTTGGTGTCAATTTGAAGGTCAACAACTCCTCTTGGATATACTATCAACTTCTTGGCTCTATGTCATTCAGGAGTAAGTATATACGCCCCAGAATAAACATTTTGTAATTTTT
>NW_026889128.1:0-12450 GCF_032173495.1 Musca vetustissima
TATGGTTCTATATTTGGTACAAATTTAATTCGGATGTACAAATCAAGCTGGAATCCTTAAAATTGAAATTAACATTACCGTCGGAGTGTAGGATTGGGATATGAACGTTGTTTTGGAAACTTGTACTATACCGTACCGTACTATAATCGGTACAGTTTGGATTTGGGTAAACCGATAGAGCGGAAACAATGAAAATTGGAGTCAGGATCACTGTAGTGGTGTGGAATTGGTGTCAGGATTCAGTTTAAGAAATTAATACTAATGAGTACTTAATGGTACTAAATTTGGTACAATTTAAATTTTAGGTGAACCAGTAAAGCTAGAATCATTAAATTTGCAGTCAAGATCACTGTTGAGGTGTAAGATTGAGATATGTAAAAGTTTTAAAAATGTGTACTAATGTGTATTAAATTTGGTACAACTTAAAATTGTGAGTGAACCGATAGAGTTGAAATCCTAAACTTGGATTTGGGATCACTGTGAAGGTGTAGGATTGGGGTATGTAAGAAGGTTTGGAAATTGATACAACAATGTACTAAATATAGTACAATTTGATTTGTTGTGGAGTTTTGCGTGGAGTTTTTTAATTATATTTTTTCATGGTCTATATCAGGCTTGGATTTTTAAAAAATATTTTTTATGGTCTTAAATTTTTTGGAGATTTTTTAAGGTCTATATATAAATTATATTTTTATAAATTTATTATTTATCAGGCTTGGAGTTTTTATTTATCTTTATTTATTTATTTATTTCATTGCGGCTAAGCCATATATTTTTTAAGGCTTGAAAGAATATTTTTTAAGGCTTTTAAGACTATTTTTTCAAAGCTTTAATTTTTTAAAGAACATTTTTTAATGCTTGGATTTTTTAAAGAATATTTTTAAGGCTTGACTTTTTTAAAGAATATTTTTCAAGGTCTATAAGGAATGTGGAATTAAAAATATATCTTTTGTTAAAATAACTTCATCCATTTAAGTTTACAGACTGTTTAAATGGTAAAAAGGACATTAGTCGAGACATTGCCGTAATTCAAATGAATCATACAAAAGCAAATTAACTGAATTTTTTGGCAGACATATATATAGACTCCAGAGACTATGCAGTGTGACCACAAACATTTATCATGGTCTACAAATGTCAGACAGGGGCGTAGGTAGGCTGAACTTTCTTTACGCCTTCAATAAGTCTCATGAGAATTTACACAACACCATTCCCAGGAATATCACAAAAATCTCCTGGGGAAATGGTTAATCTAAGTAAATGTTTTTTGCTTTTTGGAGACAAAAATAAGTTTTCGGTTTTCTCAATGACAAAATGCACTGACCAATTTGTAATAACAATAATACGAAAAATAAGCCAGAATAACATTTTCTTATTCTGCTATTGAAAGCAAATATAGTCCCAGAAAGAAAATTAATGCGTGGACAACAATGAAAATACCAGCTAACAAAAATATATTTATTATGATGGTAGTGGTGGTGTTGATGTAAATGGTGGCTGTGCCAACGCCAAGGATAATAGCAGCACCCATGATGATGAGAGATTTCTGTGGAAAAACTTACATTGCCGCAAATTCCAAAGAAGCACCACTAAAGTGCGGCTATGAATGATGCTTTTGCTGATGGTCATAAAGTTTGGGTACTTTAGGTAATGCTTTGTCGCTGCTGCCACAAGTGGGCTCTTCGGAGATAAGAAATTACCTTGAAACGCAAAAAAAAACCCAACACAACTGTAATATTTGTTTATGAAATTCTGTATTTTATCATAGCCAAAAAGCAGAGCAATTTTCTCTATAGAGCTCATCGCTCAAATGTAATGGTGTTGTTGGCGGTAATATATGCGGTACATTAAAGAAGTAAAATCTTAATACAAAAAAGCCGACAAAAAATCAAATAGACAAAAATTGGTATAGCTATTTAATGGCCAGCTTTCGAATATTAGGATAGCGCCCATTCTCCACTTGGGAAATAATCCAATTTCTATGTTCACAAAAGATAAAAAGAAAATGTTTTTCTTTGAGAAAAAATGTATTTGTGTTGTCATCCAATTTTATAGACAAATTAGTGTCTATTCATAATAGAATGCTTTATACGTACGCAAGATAAAATCATGATATACATTTTCATATATCTAAGAAGCAAATCTTAATAAGAACAATTACGATTATAGATCTGAAAGATGAAACAAAAATAATGTTTAAGTCCCCATATCCAGATAATCGATAAAAAAAACAAGAAGGCTCTTATAGACCTTGAAAAAATATTCTTTAATAAATAAACGCGTCTTATAGGCCTTGGAAAACTATTCTTTAATACTTTACATAATAAAAATCCATGCCTTTTACAGCCTTGGGAAAACATTCCTTAAAAATCCAGATTGATTTGGTCCTTGAATAAATCCACGCCTGTGTTGGTCCTTGAAAAAATATTCTAGAAAAAATCCACGCCTCTGTTGGTCCTTGCAAAAATATTCTTTAATAAATCCACGCCTCTGTTGGTCCTTGAAAAAATATTCTTTAATAAATCCACGCCTCTGTTGGTCCTTGCAAAAATATTCTTTAATAAATCCACGCCTTTGTTGGTCCTTGAAAAAAAATATTCTTTAATAAATCCACGCCTTTGTTGGTCCTTGAAAAAATATTCTTTAATAAATCCACGCCTCTGTTGGTCCTTGAAAAAATATTCTTTAATAAATCCACGCCTCTGTTGGTCCTTGAAAAAATATTATTTATTAAATCCACGCCTCTGTTGGTCGTTGAAAAAATATTCTTTAATAAATCCACGCCTCTGTTGGTCCTTGAAAAAATATTCTTTAATAAATCCACGCCTCTGTTGGTCGTTGAAAAAATATTCTTTAATAAATCCACGCCTCTGCTGGTCCTTGAAAAAATATTCTTAATAAATCCACGCCTGATTTGGTCCTTGAAAAAAACCTTCTTTAATAAATCCACGCCTCTGTTGGTCCTTGAAAAAATATTCTTTATTAAATCCACGCCTCTGTTGGTCCTTGAAAAAATATTCTTTAATAAATCCACGCCTCTGTTGGTCCTTGAAAAAATATTCTTTAAAAAATCCACGCCTCTGTTGGTCCTTGAAAAAATATTCTTTAAAAAATCCACGCCTCTGTTGGTCCTTGAAAAAAATTCTTTAATAAATCCACGCCTCAGATGGTCCTTGAAAAAATATTCTTTAATAAATCCACGCCTCTGTTGATCCTAAAAAAACCCACGCCTCTGTTGGTCCTTGAAAAAATATTCTTTAAAAAAACCCACGCCTCTGTTGGTCCTTGAAAAAATATTCTTTAATAAATCCACGCCTGATTTGGTCCTTGAAAAATATTCTTTAAAAAATCCACGGCTCTGTTGGTCCTTGAAAAAATATTCTTTAATAAATCCACGCCTCTGTTGGTCCTTGAAAAAATATTTAAAAAATCCGCGCCTCTGTTGGTCCTTGAAAAAATATTCTTTAAAAAATACGCGCCTCTGTTGGTCCTTGAAAAAACGCCTCTATTATTTAATTCTTTAGTAAATCCACGCCTCTGTTGATCCTTGAAAAAACATTCTTTAATAAATCCACGCCTCTGTTGGTCCTTGAAAAAACATTCTTTAATAAATCCACGCCTCTGTTGGTCCTTGAAAAAACATTCTTTAATAAATCCACGCCTCTGTTGGTCCTTGAAAAAACATTCTTTAATAAATCCATGCCTGTGTTGGTCCTTGAAAATTATTTTTTAATTAATGTGCCTTTGAAAATTATGCCTTCATTTCGATTTTATTTTCTATGCCATTAAATCTAAATAGCTGTGTACTTCTAGCAAATATTGACTTTAAACTTCTATTTCATAAATATAATAAATACCTAAACTATTTACACAAACACACGTACACTTAAGTGTTTGTGTGTGTGTGTGTTTTTTTTATTTTCTATTTATATTGCTTTAATTTTTCATAACCACACACAAAAACGTATTTGCTGATGGTTTGTTGAAACTTGTCGCATGATTTCCTTTGACCACAAACGCTTAAAAACAGAATAACTCGTCCATGTGAGAATACAGCAGGCTGGCTAACAAGCTGCCTGCCCGGCTGGCTGGCTCTTCGGTCGGTTGGCCGACCGAACGACCGGGCCGACAGGCATGCCTCAATGTTGATGGCCCAACACAATGTTAACAAGGTTGCATTTAAACGCAATCAAAATTGACTTTTACGAGCTAAGCTGGATGTCTAAAAACCAGCTCATTTCCTTCCGCAGCAAACCAAGCCATACATGTGTGGTCATGTGTTTTGTACACAAAGGCACGCATACACACCCAGCAGTTTTTTAGATTTCTACTTTCTACAAACACACACACACACTCACACATTCAGCAGACATCGTCACACATTTGATGTTACATTTATGATCGAAAAATGCCTTCCTTGACTTCTAAAAACGGATATTCCGAGGACATGCATGTAAGGACGTTGGTTGCATGCTCTTCCTCAATGTCTATGGGTGAATTGATGTTGAATATTGTATTGGCGGATGTATGTGAACATGAGCGTGAGTGTGTGTGTTTGTATTTCTGTATGTGTTTGCATTTGTATTCTTTGCTTGACAAGTGTTGTGAGGCATAAGATGAGGCGGCATGGCTTGTTATGCGTTATGCCCTCTGGGAAATTAGTTTTCCTTTCATTTGTTTGTGCGCGTGTTGTGTTTGCTTGTGGCTCTGTGTGTATATGTACGTGTGTGTATGTGATGATGGACCAACGACCATTGAACGTATTCATGTTCTGGTCTGTATATATTTGTTGTTTATGTTACGTTCTTTCATATTTCCACAAGTGTTATTAACGAAATTACAAAGGAAAAAATGTTCATAGACACACTCTTGAAAAAGAGCGCGAATAAAAAGTGAAACAAAGGGTTTATATTTTGGAATGACAATGTTTACAATTTATGGTTAACAAGTGGTAATGTTCGTGGAATGTCAAATTGAATGTCCACACTGGACCAATGGCTTTCAGACTACATTCAGAAACAGGGGAAAACTCCAGAATATATTATGGTTAATAACATTTAGCTACGTGGAAGTATCACACATGTCTAACACGGGCTCGATTTAAGAAACAATTCAATATATGGGAAATTACAAAATTCTTTTAAAATTCCATTAAAAAAATTTTGAAAATTTTTTTTGCGAGCACATTTATGATTTTTGGTACATAGGTTAAGAAAAATATGCTGATTCGAAATCTGTTCGCGTTCACAAATTCGGATGCTGCGCACAAAAGTTATAGCGGTTTTAAATCTTGTATTTCAAATATAAATTAAATGAATTCCTATTCGTTGTAATTCGCGAATTTCTTCACAAATGCTTAAACACCATTGTTTTCTTTGCATACTAGTCAAATCACACTGAAATACGGTTTAATAGTCGCGAAAAACAAATAGAAACATGAAGATATCGGAAAATAAAATAAATTAATTTTTGAATTAAAACTATTTTTTTTTTTTTTTTTTTTTTTTAATTTTCGATTTTTTAGTATGGTTAAGAGGATACGGTTTTGCCTTAATCTTCTAAAATATACGACGCTTTCTTCTGCAAATTCTTTTAGATGATTGTTAAATATCGGCAGATTCATCTGATAAGAGTTTCGACGTCATTAATGGCTATATATATTGCATTTACAATACATAAAAATGATCAATATTGAAAAGCTTGCAATTCGCGAATTAATTGAAATCAGTTGATGCGCATGCGATTTTCGTATAAACCGAATCAATGTCTTTCAATAATTATTAATTTTTCAATGTTTAATTTAGCGGTCAAAGTGTGCCACTCGATGCACTTTACTATTCAAAAACCCTAAAAATGGCTAAAAATCACGCAACGTGCATACGATTTTTATGCGCATCCGATTTTAGTAATCTCCTATGAAAATACGCAAAAGGACACCTATTTTAAAAGGATCGGTTAAGAACCGCGGATGTGCCTCCACAATCAATTTTGGATAAAATACGCATATTATTCGCGTATCGATGTATTTTTGACCTATTTCCACGCAGATTCGCGAATTTGACAATACAAGCATAAATGCATGTAAAATTAATTCGAAGAAAACCGCGATTATTTACGCGAATTTGTCAAAATAAGTTTTTGCAGTTTTTCCCACATTCAAGGTACCTATATCCGCCGTTTTAATGGGCGGAATTGAACATGGATGTGCTCATTAGATCCGGCACGTAAAAAAACTAAAATCACGCGGGGTTCCACGGAATTTGAATGGACTTTCTTAATTTTAGACTAAAAAAATATGTTTTTTATAAAAATTTACGCACCAAATTTTCGTCTTTGGAACCCAATTCCAAAGAAGCTACGGTGAGCACATTCATGAGATATACACTAAACGAAGCAGAATCACGAGTTCAACAATTCTATAATTAGTTTATTCTATTATCTGGAGCGCATCCTAATTATTAGAAAAATTCAAAAAACACGGAAAATCCGGCTTCAAAATGTCAGCATCCATTTTGGGTGGATGCAGTGATTATATCGAAAAATCATACATTAGAACCATATTGTCCATGGGGTATTCTGCAACTTAGTCACTGATCACATGTGTGTGCGTTGTGTAGTTTAGCCACAAATCGGGAACGAACACAAAAAAACTCGTTGGCTTCAACACATTTTCACCCATTTTTTTACATTACCACCATCACAGCTTCCACGCAACTTATTATTTATTACCAATATTTCAAGATTTTGACAAGAACACTTCATTTTATAGAATTGAATTTAAATTATATGCAATATGTTCATATTTCGCGAGTTATAACCTTGCAAACCTCAACTTCAAGGAATTTAAAAGATTTTTGTAATTTCCCATATAATTAATTTTTTTGCTTGCGTTAAATTTTTAAGAATATTTCGACGAATTTACATAATTTTGGTAAGGCTATTTCATGAATAACATGGTATTGATTAGGTCGATATGTCGATATTTTAAAGTCAGATAAAGTCAAAGCCGGAGCCACAGATATATGAGAATCAATCAATTTTCCTCGTATGAAATAAATGATTTATATTTACTAACATAAAAAATATCAATCCTGGACCATTAATTCGACTTGAGTACAACTCTGGATAATCTCTAAATGAATAATTTAAATGATGAAACCCTTGCATTCTAGGTAGGATAATATAATTGTTATGTTTATATGATATTTTAACCCTCAATCGACTCGCTGAAGGGGTATTTTTGGCACCTTTTTCCAAAAGACGGGGTTATAGCAGGTAAGAATATCAAAAAAATATAGAGGGAAAATCGGTTCAGATTTATATATAGTTCCCATATATATTTTCGTCCCATTTTATGTAAATGGTGCACCAAAGTCCCTATATGTAATTCGAATTGCACGAAATTTGCCACATCGTATGTGTGTTAAATTTCGTGAAAATCGGTTCAGACTCCTGGTTCTAGGCTATTTTAGCTGAACTAAATTTTATTAAAAAATAATTATTTATTAATAAAATTTACTTTAAGATTTGGAAGAAAAAACCTCTGGCGTTAAATGGGTTAAGGAGAGACTAACTTGTGTATATTAATGTCAATGTCCCTACCAAAAATGTTCAAAGTTGGAAAACTGTTCTAAGTATCAAGTACAAATAGTGCACCAAAGTCCTTATATATCCTTCCATTTGCACGAAAGTCAACATAGCGTACTGAATTGAGTATAGAATGATGAGTTGTGAGTTTCGGGAAAATAGGTTCAGATTTATATATAATTCCCATATATATTTTCGTCCAATTTTATGTCTATGGTGCTCCAAAGTCCCTATATATGCATCGATTTGGACGAAATTTGGCACAGCGTATTGAACTAAGTATGTAATGATGTGTGTTAAGTTTCGTGAAAATCGGTTCAGCTTTAGATATAGCTCCCATATATAATTTGGACCGATTTAAAGTAAATAGTGTACCAAAGCCCTTATATATCCTTCGATTTGCACGACATTTGGCACAGTGTACTGAATTATGTCTAGAACGATGTGTGTTACATTTCGTAAAAATCGGTTCAGATTTAGATATAGCTCCCATTAATATTTTCGTCCGATTTAAGTAAATAGTGCACCCAAGTCTCTATATATCCTTCGATATGCACGAAATTTGGAATAGCGTACTAAATTGAGTCTAGAACGATGTGTGTTACATTTCGTGAAAATCGGTTCAGATTTATATGTAGCTCCCATATATATTTTCGTCCGATTTTATACAAAAGGTGCACCAAAGTCCCTATATATCCTTCGATTTGCACGTAATTTAGCATGAATTGAGTCTAGAATGATGTGTGGTTAGTTTCGGAAAAATCGGTTCAGATTTAGATATAGCTCCCATATATATTTTCGTCAGATTTTATGTAAATGGTGCACCAAAGTCCCTGTATATAGAGTAACTTCGGGTAATGTGGACCACCATTTTTTTTTTTTTTTTTTTTTTTTTTTTTTTATATTGTGGGCGTATCAAGGGTAAAAAATAAAAAAAAATTGTTTTCACAACATAGAAGAACAAATATTTTTTATATAAGGGTACCGCCCCATTTGCGGTATTTTGAAGGTCCTTGCTTCATTATCCAACCGAGACACCTGTAATTTCGCATATCGAGTTGTCAGAGTATAGAATACCACCTCGCATATTAAATGCGCCCATTTTTCGAACTAGTCCTCATAAAAAGGTCCCACTTTTTTATAGTGGTCCACATTACCCGACATTGAATATTTTTATTTAAAAATAATTATCGGCTTCAAAAATGAATAAAAAATAAAAATCACCGATTATAATTACTGCTAAACGTATATTTTTGTTAAAGAAGACAAGAAAACCACATAATATCTTTATATTCGAGAAAAACCAAGTGTTCGACTATTTTCCAACCGGAATGAAATTAAATATATCATAGGTTGCAGAAAGACATGCATATGTTCCTTCGATTGGAATGCAATTGTAAGGATACATATGTACAATATACCTAAAGTGGTGAAGGGTATCATATAGTCGACCCAGTCCGACTTTACTACTTTCCTTGTTGGTTTTTGCAAGGCGTAGATTTTTTGAGAAAAAAATTTTTGATTTTTATACCCTTCACCACACTGTGGTACAGGGTATTATGTCTTTGTGCATATATTTGTAACAGGCAAAAATAATCGAGATAGACCCATGGTTCCTTTTGAGAATATGCATAGAATCACTTTCTGAGTCGATTTATGCAGGTCCGTCTGTCCGTCCGTCTGTCCGTCCGTCCATGTATTTTTGTTAACAAAGTACAGGTCGCATTTATGATCCGATTTGGATGAAATTTGGCACAGGTCACTTAATTGGCCCAAGGACGAACCCTATTGAAATTGGAGAAAATCGGTCCACGTTTAGGCATAGCTCCCATATAAGGGTACCCCAAAATTTTCGGTATTTTGAGGTTCTTGAACGCGTTTTTTAACGGAATTCGCTGAAATTTGGTACTTTGAGTTCTTATTGGGTAGCAAATCTCTCTACCAAAAATTATAAATAAAGGTCCATTTTTTCGGATAGCCCCCATATAAGATTACCCCCAATTTTCGGTATTTTGGGGGTTTTGATCGCATTTTCCGACCGAATTCGCTGAAATTTGGTACTTTGTGTTCTTATTAGGTAGCAAATCTCCCTACCAAAAACTATGAATAACGGTCCATTTTTTCGCATAGCCCCCATATAAGGGTACCCCCAAATTTTCGGTATTTTGAGGTTCTTGAGCGCGTTTTTTAACTGAATTCGCTGAAATTTTGTACATTGAGTTCTTATTGGGTAGCAAATCTCCCTACCAAAAATTATAAATAAAGGTCCATTTTTTCGGATAGCCCCCATATAAGATTACCCCCAATTTTCGGTATTTTGGGGGTTTTGATCGCATTTTTCGACCGAATTCACTGAAATTTGGTACTTTGTGTTCTTATTGGGTAGCAAATTTCCCTACCAAACATTATAAATAAAGGTCCATTTTTTCGGAAAGCCCCCATATTAGGGCACCCCCAATTTTCGGTATTTTCGGGTTTTTGGGCTCGTTTTATAACTAAATTCGTTGAAATTTTGTACATTGGGTTCTTATTGGGTACCAAATTACTCCACTAAAAATTATAAATATAGGTCCAGTTTTTCTGGTAGTACTCATATAACGGTACCCCAAAATTTTTGGTATTTTGGGGGTTCTGATCAGATTTTTCGACCAAATTGACTGTAATTTAGTACGTCGAGTTCTTATTAGGTAGAACATCTCTCCACTATAAATTATAAATATTGGTCAATTTTTTCTGGTAGCCCCCAGGTTTTGAGGTTCTTGAACCAAATTCTTTTTTCTGGTACAGGGTATTATGTTTTTGTGCATATGTTTGTAACATGCAAAAATAATCGAGATAGACCCATGGCTCATTTTGAGAATATGCATAGAATCACTTTTTGAGTCGATTTAAGCACGAAATTTGGCACAGCGTAGCAAATTAGGTCTAGAATGATGTGTGTAAAATTGCCTGAAAATCGGTTCAGATTTATATATAGCTCCCACATATACTTTCGTCAGATGTAATGTAAATGGTGCATCAAAGTCCCTATATATCTTTCGATTTGCACGAAATTTGGCACAGCGTAACAAATTAGGTCTAGAATGATGTGTGTTAAGTTTCCTGAAATCGGTTCAGATTTAGATATAGCTTCTATATCTGACCAAATGAACAATTTAGTATCGGTTGCAGAATGACGTGTTTATGGTTCCAATTTCATTTTACTGGTCCTTTAAAAATGCGACTTCTGTTAGGATTCATCTGTTGAATATACTCAAAGTGGTGAAGGGTATCATATAGTCGGCCCCGTCCGACTTTACTACTTTCCTTACTGGTTTTTTTTTTTAAATCGGTTTAGATTTGTTTATTGCTCCAATACACTTTTTGAAATAACCCTCATCTGCCGGCATCCCGCTTTTTCTGGTAAATTCGGGATTATGGGCAGATTTTTTAAACCGAATTGGCTCCAATTGGGTGTCAAATCTTCCTACCCAAAACTTACCATGACATAGTCTGCTATATATAAAATTCACGAACGATTACAGAGCTTTTTAACGTCCAACTCATGGTAAACCGTATAAAATATTCTGTCCTGCTAAAATTTTTATTTTGGAATTAAATTCTATTTAATTTAGAAGTTTACGCAATGTATCATTGGAATGAAATATCTTTAGTACAATGGCCACATATCGTGCGTATGCGTAACAATATAAATATTGATACGATGATCATACGCACCAGCACTCCCTTTCCCATCATTTTTAATAACCAGGGATGGTCCGTATGACGAATTTTTAGGTTTTCGACTGTCAAAAAGGTGTAAACATTGAAAACGTCATATACCAGTATAAAATGTAGTAAATGTAGAAAACGTCATTTATTCGAATATTATTACCACATACCGTTATTTTCAAAAATACATATTATTTTTACATATATATGTCTGTTCCTTACTAGAACTAATAAAAAATTCTAAATTTTTTGGAGAACATTTTTTTTAAAATTTTATATGGATTTCAGTAGAGCATACGTAATTTCCAAATTTATTAATGGAAATAGGTATTTTGTCAAGAACCTAATGGTTTTGGGTGGGTTTCCGACGTTGCAGACGTATGTAATATACGTCGAAAATGTATGTCATTTACGTCACTGTTTCTGACGGACCATCTCTGTTAATAACACTATGGTACAAATCGACAAAAATTGTCGCATTGCAGATTGTTTACAAAAACAAAAACAAAACTGTTTTTGGCCATAACTTCAGATTTTGAGGGTGTATTGAAAATTCTAAAAATTCAGTTTTACTCAGCTTTTTAAGGAGCACAAGATGTACTAGGTCTCTATCATAGTATTTTGTGTACAAAGTACAGGTCGCATTTATGATCCGATTTATATGAAATTTGGCTCAGTTCATTTATATGGCCCAAGAACGAACCCTATTGGAGAAAATCGGCTCAGATTTAGATATAGCACCCATATATAGTTTCGTCCGATTTTATATAAATTGTGCACAGCGCACTGAATCAGGTCCGTACTTATGTATGCTAAGTTTTGTTAAAATCGGTTCGGTTGTCCAATGGAGCAAACTTTTGCATAGCGAATGCAATTAAGGAAAAAATGATGTGTGATAAGGTTTGTTGACATCGATTTGGTATAGGCCATATATATTGTCGTTCGATTTTATGTAAATGGTGCATCGAAGGGCCTATGTTTGTTCGATTTACATGAAATTCGGCAGAGGGTATTAAGAGAGAGATAACAAAAAACGTCAGTTTTTTGAACTTTCCTTACTGTTATTTTTTTTTATACCCTTCACCACACTGTGGTACAGGGTATTATGTCTTTATGCATATGTTTGTAACAGGCAAAAATAATCGAAATCAA
>NW_026889129.1:0-12411 GCF_032173495.1 Musca vetustissima
ATTTTCACCATAAGCCACTTTAACATAAATAACTACGCAACAAACAACTACAATCACAGACACAAAGAGATTTATTGTGGAGCTTTGGCCCCTGCTCCCGCTACTCATACGAATGAATGAAGATATAATCAGTTGACAAACATGTTGCCATTTTGTGTTGTAACTGTCGATGTTGTTGCTGTTGTTCATACAGATGTGTCGCTCCCTCCATGCTTTGGTTGGAACATGAATAGCTGGGAAAAGTTTTTTGTTAGATAGGCTAAAAATAAGCCAGGATAAAGCAAGACATAAATGGATGAACACTTTTTAGCAATGTTCAAGGTCACATATTTTTAGGAACATGGAATTTCATGGACAAAAAATAAACATTTCTAAGACTATGGATTAGTATCGATGGACAGGAATGGCTTTTTTAAAGGGTTTTTAAAACTAATTTTTCAATGCCTAGTCCAAGGCGTGGATTTTTATACTCTTCACCACACTGTGGTATAGGGTATTATGTCTTTGTGTATATGTTTGTAACAGGCAAAGGAAAACGAAATAGACACATGGTTCCTTTTGAGAATATTTATGCATGTCCGTCCGCCTGTTCGTCTGTTGGTTTTAAATTGTAAAAAAAAGTACAGGTCGCATTTATAATCCGATTTCGATGAAATTTGGTACAGCTCATTTGTTTGCCCCAAGGACCCTATTGAAAATGGGGAAAATTGGTTCAAAATTAGATATAGCTCCCATATATATTTTCGTCCGATTTTATGCAAATGGTGCACCAAAGTCCCTAAATACCTTTCGATTTGCACGAAATTTGGAATAGCATACTGAATTGTGTCTAGAATGATGTGTGCAATGTTTCGTGAAAATCGGTCCAAAGTCCCTATATATCCTCGATTTGCACAAAATTTGGCTTAGCGTTTTAAATTGGCTCTAGAATGTTGAGTCGTGTGTTTCGGGAAAATCGGTCGAGATTTCGATATAGCTCCCATATATATTTTCGTCCGATTTTATGCAAATGGTGCACCAAAGTCCCTATATATATATCTTTCGATTTGCACGAAATTTGGAATAGCATACTGAATTGTGTCTAGAATGATGTGTGCAAAGTTTCGTGAAAATCGGTCCAAAGTCCCTATATATCCTCGATTTGCACAAAATTTGGCTTAGCGTTTTAAATTGGCTCTAGAATGTTGAGTCGTGTGTTTCGGGAAAATCGGTCGAGATTTCGATATAGCTCCCATATATATTTTCGTCCGATTTTATGTAAATGGTGTACCAAAGTCCCCATATATCTTTTGATTTGCACGAAATTTGGCACAGCGTAATGAATTAGGTCGAGAACGATGTTTGTTAAATTTTGTGAATAGCGGTTCAGATTTAGATATAGCTCCCATATATATGTTCAACCGATTGTAGGTAAATAGTGCACCAAAGTCCCTATATATCCTCGATTTGCACGAAAGTAGGCACAGCGTACTGAATTAAGTCTAAAACTATGTGTGTTAAATTTCGTGAAAATCGGTTCAGATTTAGATATAGCTCTCATATATATTTTCGTCCGAGTTTAGGTAAATAGTGCACCAAAGTCCCTTTATATACTTCGATTTGCGCAAAATTTGGCATAGCGTACTGAATTAAGTCCAGAAAGATGTGTGTTAATTTTCGTGAAAATCGGTTCAGATTTAGATATAGCTCCCATAAATAAATTATATTTTTAACAACGCGGCGTGCCGAATAGCGTGTATCAATTTTGCTATAAATCGTTTTCCATAAATTTTCCTCATGTTACGAAGACGGCTTTAAAACTGCTGTTGGAGAAAGAGGTAATATATACATGCAATACATGTTAGGATACATATGTACAATATACCCAAAGTGGTGAAGGGTATCATATAGTCGGCCCAGTCCGACTTTACTACTTTCCTTACTGGTTATATAAGGATTTTTCAAAGAATCCTCCGACTTTTTTAAATCAAATTTTCCGAACCTATTCTTAGTCGTGGATTCTTGAAAATTAAATGTTCAAATTAATTTTTGATATAAAATATATAATATTTGTTTAATTTAAATTTTTATTTTATTTTAAATTTTTTACTGGATAAATTGATTCTTTATATATCCTTTTCAATATAATACCAGGAAGTGTTAGTATTGACACATGTCAAGCTATCTTTTAACTTGGCAACATATGTCCATATCTTCTTTTTCATGAAATAACAATTCATGGCCTACAAAAAAAAAACTTTTCTTTAAATCCTTTTTGCCTTCAACTTTAAAGATAAATGAAAACATAACAACAATTCCAATCCTTCTTCTACATTTTCATTGTGGTTTGAATATGACAACTTGAAAGATTGTACAAAACAATTGCCACTTGCATCCCAAAATAATCCTTCAAGAAATGAAAACTTTTTTGGACTAATTTAAAATTCAACTGAAAACTGAAGATATTTATCTTTAATCTCTCTTCCAAAGAAATGTCGAATAAGCAATGCGGAAACTATTTTGATAATGTCCTTGTGGATTATTTTTTATGTGAGTGTTTTGTTTCTTTTATTTCATTCAACACCAACAGATGAAAAGGAAAAAAAATATATTTCTTTTTTATTTGTTCAAGGACTTTTTAAGTGACACTTGACAAATGTGGTTAACACGAATTGTGTCTGCTTAAATTGTCATGAGTAGAAGACAAGGCGTGGGAATTGTGAAAAATATTTTTAAATGAAAGAAAAAAGTGTTAGTGGAAGAAAACATCATTGAAAAGAAAGTTTAAGAAAACATTAATAAAATGTTCTTCTTGGGTCGATGTTTGAAGTTTTTAGAGGAAAAAAACGATAAGAATTTTCTTAAAATTAATTTTTTTCAGGCTATCCTCAGGAAATTATCAGGCGTATATCTTTTAAAATTAAATTACTGTATAAAAAGTGGATTACAAAAAATAATGTTTAAAGCGTAAACGTGGCGTAGAATTTTTAAGATACATTGTTTAAAGACTATACACAGGCGTGGATTTTTTTAAATTAATTTTTCAAAGACTATCCTCAGGCGTGGATTTTTTAAAATTACTTTACTCTAACTTTTCCAATACCTCTCGTTTGTTGCTCCTTTATCATGCCAACAACAATTGCTGACCTAAAATATTCCAATTTTCAAGTAGTTTTGTGACATCGATAACTGACTGCACCACAACAATTGTCTCAAAACCAAGTCATCGTGGTTCTACCCCGACCGTTCTCCTCATCACATCAATACTAATTAACAAAACTTCGACGAGGACGGTGGTTTTGTGAGGATAGTTTTGTTAGTTTTGTGGAATTGACGAGGGTTTGCAATTGTTTCACAACTATTACTGAGAGAATTTTTAAAATTCTGTTAAGTGGTGTCGATTTTGGACCAACTAATTGGAATTTATAGAGAAGAATGAAGGTGGGTCTCGACAGAAAATAGAAATATAATTTGCATTGAAATTGGATATTGGAAATTTATATATATTTCAAATTGGATCAAAATGCTACAAATCACCTTAAATGAAAATAAATGACACCAGAAACCATATCCTGTCACTGTTTTTAGATTTCCATTTAACTACAAAAATATTATTTAAATTGAAGTGGGTTTATATGTTTCTGACACAATTCATCAACCAGCCATTTATACAGGCTTTTAAACATTAACAACTATATTTCATTGTTTAGCCGGGTGATGACACTCGGGGTATTGAGAGGGGAAATTGAAGTGACCAAACTGCAAAGAGCAACAAACACTCATCACCATCATCATCATGAAAATCAATATCAACAAAATGTAGCATCAAATGTACATCCTGAGTAGATCCTTGAAAATTTCAAACAAATAAAAATAAAACTTTTTTTTATGTATTTGAAATTATCACTTTAGGTTCAACAAAGAAATAGACGGACAGACAATCATAACGACACAAAAATTTTTAGTCTATTTGTGTGCAATCATCTAGAAAAAAAGTTTTTTTTTTTCGTTTTACATTAAATGCCGGGATGATAGACACAGGCAGCAAATAAAGTCTAAAGGTTTCAGAAACTTTTTTTAGAATATAAATTGAAAAAAATAAAATGGAAATACTGACAATGAGGATTAGCTGGGAACAAAGTTGGAGGGATTAAAAATTTATTACTGCAATGTACTAAGAAGGTACAGTATATTTCAATTTTGAACCCAATATTTTAATTTTTTATCCTTCCTTCAGGAGGTGTCATTATATGGAGGAGATTCCTAAATGCCTGTCGATATATTTGATTATTGTCAGGTTTTTTATCACGATATCTTTTGAAGGCTCAATGATTACAACATCTTTGTAGGGTAAAAACTGACTATTCCCAGTAACGACTACCCCCCATATTATGGCAGAATTGAATGGGGGCTCAATCCCAACACACGGAACAAATCGGTATCTCTAAAAGGGGGTGAATATTAATAATTTTTGTGGGGACATTTGTTACCATATACGACTACAAAATACCAAATTGCAGAGAATTTGGTTAAAAACGCGCTCAAGAACCTGACAATACCGAAAAGTGGGGTACTCTTATACAAGGACTACAAGTAAAAATATTTATAATTTTTAGTTCAGAGACTTGCTACGCAATAAGAACTCAAAGTACCAAATTTTAGAGAATTCGGTTGAAAAACGCGCTCTAGAACCCAAAAATAGAAAAAATGGGGCATAAACTTATATAGGGGCTACCCGAGAAAATTGACCAATATTTATAATTTTTTGTGGAGAGATTTGGTACCTATTAAGAACTCAAAATACTAAATGATAGCCATTTCGGTGAAAAAATACGATCAAATCCCCCAAAGTACTGAAAATTAGGAGGTACCGTTATATGGGGGCTACCAGAAAAAGTGGATCTGTATTTATACTTTTTTGTAGAGGCATTTAGTGCACAATAAGAACCCATTGCACCAAATTTCAGCGAATTCGGTTAAAAAACGCGCTCAAGAACCCAAAAAAAGAAAATCGGTGGTACCCTTATATAGGGGCTACCCGAAAAAATTGACCTATACTTATAATTTTTTGTGCAGCCAATTCGGTCGAAAAATGCGATATAAATCCCCAAAATACTGAAAATTGAGGGGTACCGTTATATAGGTGGTGCCAGAGAAAATGGATGGAAAAACGCGCTCATGAACCTCAAAATACCGAAAATTAGGGGGAAAACTAATAGGGGGCTATCCGAAAAAGTGGACCTCTTATTATCATTTTTATTGGGGAGATTTACTACCCAATAAGATTTCAAGGTACCAAATTTCAACGAATTCGGTTGAAAAACGTGCTCAAGAACATCAAAATACCGAAAATTGGGGGGTACCCTTATATGAGAGCTATGCCTAAACGAGGACCGATATAGCCCATCTTCGAACTTGACCTGCCTGCAAACAAAAGACCCTATGCAAAATTTTGGCGATCTATCTCAATTCGTTTAGACGCTAGAGTGATTACAACAGACAGACGGACATGCTTAGATCGTCATAGAATTTTACGCTGATCAAGAATATAATACTTTATAGGGACGGAAATGATTATTACGATGCGTTACAAACGGAAAAACAAAACTAATATACCCTCCATACTATGGTGGAGGGTATAAAAATGCACGCTTTGGACTTGGCATTGAAAAAATGGATTTAAAAATCGGTTTATGTAATGTTAGTATAGCAATTGAAATCCATACCCTTTTTCAGGTCTGTCAGAAAATATTTGACTTCCACAACCACAACAACAAAAAACTGAAAAGCCGTTCTTGTGTGAAAAATAAATAGAAAATTTCCTGCCACTGCTTTATAAACTTCATAAACCATAAATGAACTATAAAGCCAGAGAAGCAACAAAAAAGGTAAATAAAAAACACAACAAATCTGACAAAAACACTTCTCGATAGCGTATCAACAAAAATAAATATGAAAATATAACTATAGCTCCCGCTAACTTTATATTGCCTTCGAAACACACACAAACACTCAAAACACACACACAAACAAACGCAGATTCATAACCAATAATAAAAAACGCTTCAAAGGAGTTTTAAAGACAAAAACATTCACCTATCCCGCTGCTGCTACTACTACTGCTGATCACCACACTACAAAATAAAGGTGCTGCCGTAGTGATGGGTGGGAGGTAACGTGTAGGAGGACGAGAAGTGTGTGGTCTTGCTGTTTTCTAAAGTTCCATGTGGTTTTTTGTTGTGGCTGTTTTTGTAGTTGGCATCAAGGCTAGTCATCAAACTCTCAAGAACAGAGAAAACCGAAACAACCTAACCATCCAACCCAACGAACTACAGACTCTATTGTGTTTCTGAATTGATGGCGGCCGATGTGTTGTGGGTTGAGAGGGTACAAAACCTCAACAAAGTGGCAAAAAACTTTTGAAAATAAAAAATGAAAAATCGCAAACAGAGATATGAATGTTTCAATTAGAAAAAAAAGACTGAAGAAATCGAAATCAAAATATTTTTCTCTACACCCACAATGGGGGTTTTTTTTTTAAATAATTTTTTCAAAAGCCATCCTCAGGCGTGGATTTTTTTAACTTCATTTTTCGGAGACTTTCCCAAGACTTTGTTTTTAAAAAATTATTCTTTTTAAGAATATCCTAAGACGTGGATTTTAAATTAATTTTTCAAAGAATACCCCAAACTTCTTCGTTAGTACCTCCACATTCTTAGAATATTTCACTGTTCGAGGCATATCTCCCCCTCCATTTTTGTGTGTATGTGTAATTGCCTATACATGTCCATATGTATACTTTGCCAAAATTAAATTGAAACCTTACGCAAAACTTTATCTTCCTGTGTAAAGCCAAAAGAGAATATTCGACAAAGTAAACATATGGCCATAGAATCTATAATGAAATTGGGAAATTTGTTCCCAATTCAATTGGACTACTTATTTATTTATGAAAGGATGAAAGGAGTCCAAAGGATGTATAGAAAGTAAAATGTTACCTACATACATTTTCTTCTTCTTTTTCTTTACAAAACTTATTTGAATGTTGAAAAAAAGAAATTGAATGGGTTATTGGTAAATAATGGATAATAAATTGGACAAGTTTATGTTCGAATCCCAGATATCATTTCTAGGTAAAGAAGAGTTTTTGTAGGGATTCAGATTTTTTTTGCAGCTGTCTAAGGAAAATGCTAAAAGGATAATTAAATTGGATAGGAAACATTTCAGAAAGTTTTTAAATAACAAATTTGACATTGGAAATTTAATAATATCTAAATTAATTGAAGAAAATGTTTTTTTTTCTTTTAAATCAGCGCTTTGGTGTAACCATTGTAGTACAAAACGAAAAAAATCGCTGTTGCAAAAAAAAATTTACTGTGAAAAAAAATCATTTCGGGTCGCCCCCCTGCGTACGTCCCTGGTTCATATGAATCCTTACAATTGTATGTCAATGTTTCCTCAAAGGAACATACTCTGTGTTTCTGCAACATATGATATATTCGAAATATAAATAGGGACTTTGGTGCACCTTTTGTCTTAAATCGGACGAAAATATAAATGGGAGCTATATCGAAATCCAAACCGATTTCCTCTAAACTTATCATACATCATTCTAGGCTTAGTTCAGTACTCTGTGTCAAATTTCGTGCAAACAGAAAGATGTTTAGAGACTTTGGTGCACCATTTACCTTAAAACGGATGAAAATATATATGGGGGCTATATCTAAATCTGAACAGATTTTTACGAAATTTAGCACATATCATTCTGGAGTTAATTCATTGCGTTGTGCCAAATTTCGTGCAAATCGAAAGATATATAGGAACTTTGGTGCCCATTTACCTTAAATCGGACG
Organism: Musca vetustissima; assembly: GCF_032173495.1. NCBI lineage: Eukaryota > Metazoa > Arthropoda > Insecta > Diptera > Muscidae > Musca > Musca vetustissima. Next base: position 7,833 of record NW_026889129.1, read on the forward strand.
AAAATATATATGGGAGATATATCTAAATCTGAACCGATTTTCACGAAACTTAGCACACATCATTCTAGACTTAATTCAGTACGCTGTGCCAAATTTCATGCAAATCGAAAGGTATATAGGGACTTTGGTGCACCATTTACATAAAATCAGACAAAACTATATATGGGAGCTATATCTACATCTGAACCGATTTTCACGAAACTTAGCACACATCTTCTGGCCCTAATTCAGTACTCTTTGCCAAATTTCGTGCAAATCGAATGATATATAGGGACTTTGGTGCACCATTTACCTTAAATCGGACGAAACAATATATGGGAACTATATCTAAATCTGGACCGATTTTCTCGAAACTTGACAGACATCACTCTAGGCTTAATTCAGTACGTTATGCCAAATTTCGTCCAAATCGAAGGATATATAGCGACTTTGGTGCACCATTTATATGAAATCGGACGAAACTATATATGGGAGCTATATCTAAATCTGGACCGATTTTCACGAAACTTGGCAGACAACACTCTAGGCTTAATTCAGTACGTTATGCCAAATTTCGTGCAAATCAAAAGATTATAGGGACTTTGGGCACCATTTACATGAAATCGGACGAAACTATATATGGGAGATATATCTAAATCTGGACCGATTTTCACGAAACTTGGCAGACATCATTCTAGACCAAAATGATTAGGCTGTACCGAATTTCGTGCAAATCGAAAGATATATAGGGACCGTTTACATTAAATCGGTTAAATATATATATGGGAGCAATATCTAAATCTGGACCGATTTTTCCCAATTTAAATAGGGTTCGTCGTTGGGCCAAATAAGTGACCTATGCCAAATTTCATCCAATTCGGATCATAAATGCGACCTGTACTTTGTTTACAATTTAACATGGACAGACGGACGGACGGACGGACGTACGGACGGACATGCGTAAATCGACTCAGAAAGTGATTCTATGCATATTCTCAAAAGGAACCATGGGTCTATCTCGATTATTTTTGCCTGTTACAAACATATGCACAAAGACATAATACCCTGTACCACAGTGTGGTGAAGGGTATAAAAATCCACGCGTTTTGTAGGCAATGAAAACTAACCCACACCTATTTATAGGCAATGACAAATTTCTTTTATAACATCTACGCGTATTTGTATGGCATTGAAAAATTAATTAAAAAAAAATCCATAACAAATCTGTAATTCTAATTGTTTATTTTTGCATTAGCATTATTTTTCTTATTTTGTAAATTAATTTACATTTTAATTGTATATTTGTAACTTTTACCAAAACCAATCTACTCACACCACCAACCAGCCAACTAACCCGCCAATCATTTAAAAAAATAACAATTATCTGTTAAAATCTTAATTGGCCGCTAAACTGCCATAGTTAAATAAATCAAATTATTAGTAGTATGGATGCCACAATAACAACAACACCACTAACTACTACAACAAAAAACATTATGAACTATGTAAACACATTTTTATTTAATACTTCACACCGTAATCTCTTAATGATGGCATAATGACATTATCAAATGAATTTTATTCAGGTACACCGACCTCATTTCCACCCACGACCACTCTCTATCTGATACCTGCAGGCAATAACAATTACACAAACGGACACAATGTCATTATAATTATTTGTGTGTGCGATAATGTCCGAGAACACAAATATACATTTCATGTCAAATATCAATTTAATGCAAATTTCAAAAATTGAACATTCCTAAGGACTGAAGTCGGAAATTTGCACTCCTTCCTCCAACAAACATCTCGCACTCCTTTTTCATCCTCAACGTCACAATTGAGTTTCAGAAATGCATTAACAGGTGAGACTCATTTGCATGCCTCACCTAAGGGTGCCAGCAGGATACAATGTATACTTTAGGGCGATGAGTGAAAGTGCACGGCTGTGTGTTCGTGCATTTGTTTGAGAGCTCTTGTAACCCTGAGGGTATAGTTAATTGAAAACTACTGTAACAATCCAATTTATAAATAACCATAATAATGAATAGTTGATATTAATTGGAAATATATTCTAAATGGTGGAAAGGGGAGAAAACCAAGTAATACATATTTTTATAAAAATATAATTAAAATAGCCTATCATAAGAAGCCCATTGGGGTTTTTAAAAGTACATGTTTGAAAGTATTTTAGTTATGAAATATTATTTTCAAATGGCTACAGTGGATCATAGGTAATTTTAATAAGGGTATCAAGGCGTATACGTTATAAAAATTAAAATATTTCGTATTGGACATACACACCCATGTCCATGAACAAGATTAGAGTTTTCAAATTGTTTGTTAAGGTCCAATATTATTGGAGAATATTCTTAATTATTATTTATTCATCAATGTTTTAAAAATATTTTTTATTATGGAGACCCGCAAATAGACTTGGGTTTAAAAATATTTTTGGAGAACTAGTATAGGCGTATAGGAGAACTAGAACTAGTATAGGAGAACTAGTATATGCGTGGATTTTATTATAAAGTACTTAAGGAGACCCCACCCATTCTCGGTTTCAAAAAAGTTATTTTTTTATTTTGATTTAAGGGGACCCCCCATTATCGGGGTCAACATTTTTGTTGACTTAATTCCAATCTACCCTAATTCAAGAATGTTCCTGTAAAATTTCAAGTACAAATCTCAAGAACTCTTGAAGATATATCCGATTTATTGTGTCAGCATCAAGTGACGGCTGAAGGGCTTCTCAAACTTTAAATGCGTTTTTCTCTAAACAATTTTTTGCGAATGGCGGGCACGATAACTTAAAAACTAATAACCCAATCGATTCCAAATTTTTACACGTTTCTCTGTGAGTGTCTAGCTATCGTATGAGCTAGGATAAAACCAATCGGTGAAGATCTTTCTTATTTTTTGGTTTTTGGTTTTTGGTCAAAAATCGACGATTATCCAAAAATATTTTTTCAAAGGTCCACCATTTTGTTAATTTTAGAGCGAAGTCAATAATCCTAGTTCATACGAGAGCCAGACATGTACTCTTTCTAACACCGTTGGAATTTTCGGATTCCGATGTTCCAGTGAGGAGTTATCATGCCCGCCATCAAAATTAAGGACTTTTCTTTAATTACAAAAAAAAAAACAACAAAACAATAACAAAAATTGTTTGTAAATTATTTTTCTTCTCTTTTAAATCTTCAAATATATATGTGCAAAGTTACAAACCTTAACAAGCATTGGTATTGATTTACCAGCCCATTGAAAATCTTGAAAAATTAAAATCGTGAGGGGGGGTTCCTTTAAAAACACGCACGCATGAAATGAATGAAAAATTCATTTTAAAATCCAAGCCTTTTCTAAAAACTCACACTTCGGGATATTCTCTGAAAATATAAATGGAAAAAGTCCACACATTGGGCTAGGCATTGAAAATAAAAAAAAAAAAAATCCACCATACCTCCTTTACCAGAAAATGTCATTACTATTTATTATGAAAGCACAAACACTGAAGCCTACACACTCACTCATATCCTTATAGTATATAGGATACATTATATCCTGTTGATACCCTCAGGTGTGGCATGTAAATGAGTTCCACCTGTTAATGCATATCAGAAACTCAATGAAGTCGCTGAGGAGAACGGAGGGTGTATTGGTTGTCGAAGTTAGGACATCTGCATTGCCATCCTTCTACAGGAATTTGCCAATTGTTGAAATTTGCATTAAATTGATATTTGACATGAAATGTATATTTATATCCACGGACAGTATCATACACACACACAATGCAATTATAACTAAGGCATTGTGTCCGTTTGTGTAATTGTTGTTGCCGCCAGGTGTCCATTCTCTATGTTGCGAGAGGTAAAGAGGTCGGGGTGCCTGATTAAAATTCATTTGATAATGTCATTATGTGGCATCATTAAGAGATTACGGTGCGAAGTATTAAATAAAACTGTGTTTACATAGTTGATAATGTTTGTTGTTGTAATAGTTAGTGGTGTTGTTGTTGTGGTAGCCATACTACTACCTAATTTGATTTATTTATCTATGACAGTTTAGCGGCCAATTAAGATTTTAGAGGATAATTGTTATTTTACAAATGATTAGCGGGTTGGTTGGCTGTCTGGCTGATGGTGGTGTTGTTAGATTGGCTTTTGTAAAAATTACAAAAACACAATTAAAATGTAAATTAATTTCGAAAATAACAAAAATAAAGATAATTAAATAAATAGGCAATAAGCATTACAGATTTGTTTTGGAAAATAAATAAAAAAATTAAAAAAAATACGAAAATTCTAATGGAATTTTGAAATATTTTTTTATCTGAGCAAAACATTTGCGTGGTTATTTTTATTTTAAATTATTATTTGAAGTCAACAATTCGATGCCGAGTTTTTAAATATTATTTTCTATGGTCTGCAAAAGGTATGATTTTTAAAAAAATCAGGATTCCTGGAGTCCTGTAATAGGTGAAGAATTTTAAAACAATATTTTTAATGGGACCTACAATAGGAGTGGAAAAAAAGAAATTTTGATGATCTACAATAGGGGCAGATTTTTTAATTTAATTTAATTTTTATTCAACAATAAT